>NW_026042667.1:0-126775 GCF_023856365.1 Brienomyrus brachyistius
GCGTTTTAGAATGTCCCGTGGCAGGTATCCCCTTCTATTGCCCTAGGGAGGGTTGTAACCCTCGTCTGTATATTAATAAAGAATAATCCTTCTATTCCTGTCTCATGTATCTGGACCTCCCCAGCAATTTAACGAAATTTGGTGGCAGCGGTTACAAGTGAACCCGTTTAAGTTTAGCGCTCATACTTCCGTCCATATGTTTAAGACCCACCTTGGCTGACTTAGCTGACATGTCCTGATTTCATAATCTTCAAATTTGTAATCTTTTCTCCTTCATCTAACTCCATGTTTTTAACTTCTTGTCATTTTCTTGCCGTTTGACTCATAGAAAATTATCAGACTTAAATGACACGTCAGCCTGTGCAGACAGCGATTTCAATGTTTTAATAAATTGGCCAGCAGGTGGGGGCAGTGCTCAATTTCATTAATGCCATTCAGAAAACTTTCAGGCTTTATGTCTTAATGAACAGCCTAGAAAAGGACAAAGCATTATATTACTGATGCATACAGCAGATCCCCAACTCAGGCTGTGTTGCATATTCTTAACAGTGCTACAGTATGTTCACACAGCCAGTACAAACAAACTTGCAAGATCTAGACCAGGGGTCACCAACCTTTTTAAAACGGAGAGCTACTTCACGGGTACTGAGCCATACGAAGTTTGATATCAGTTTTAAACGCCCTCCTAAACATGTCTAAACTTCATGCATGATAAACATGTTTTAAATGCTTTTTTATATTCAATTTCAAATCTATATAAATGCAAATGTGATAGATTAGAAACAGGACAAAATAAAATTTTAGATGATGTTCGCTGGTGAGTTGTGCTATTTTATAGAACAGGTCCACGGGCAACTCATGTGGTCATTGGGGGCATCCTTGGGGCACCATGTTGGTGACCCCTTATCTAGACCTACCACATCAGGTAGGAAGGTGCCTATTTCTACCAACTATTCAGACCATCAGACCCAAACCATACATTCAGTCATGCACAGGCACTCCACCAGAGGGCTCTACATTCTGTCCTACATCTGCTCACCTGTTAGACCCACACTCAGTCTCCATCCTGATTTCTACCTACTACTCGGACTATCTCACCAAAACCAGTCCTGTGGCCTGTTCTATGAAGCGGGGTTACTGGCTTATTGGGGAAACTTGTCGGATTTCTTGATCGGGACCTTCAACTGCTCTGCCATAGAGAGCATCCTAACATGCTGCCTTACGGTCTGGTATGCGGGCTGCTGGTGGCCTCCTACCGCTCTGCCATAGAGAGCATCCTAACATACGGCCTTACGGTGTGGTATTCGGGCTGCTGGTGGCCTCTATGACTTTTTTTGTAGACAGTCCATCTGTGTGGTGCTGTTTGCACGAATTGTTTTGGGAAATGCACTTACAGTTTTGCAGATGTTAAGGGTGATTCCAGAAATGCATCAAAGCAACTGAGGAACTGCAATGTCACTGTACAGTTACTTATAATGGGCGCCAATGTAATGTGTAGAGTGGCAAATAAACTGATTCACCATTTACTCTCATGTACATCACTTAAAATGCTTGTTTTAAATGCAAATGTGTGAATGTAAATCTAAGCAGTAAAGCTACAATTTACATTCTGTTTGCATGGTGGAAAGAACATTTAATCTGCCTTTTAAGTGTGATTAGAAGATCTAATGCCTGTGTGCTTGTAATAAGATGGTCGCTGGTTCAAACCCAGCCACAGCACATCTCTGCGTCCTTGAGCGAGGCCCTTAACCCCCAGCTCACTGGGCATCACTATGGGTGGCTGCCCTTCGCAGACAACTTACTCTGTTTACTCTAAAAAAAAGAGAGCAAGTTGAGAGAGAAGTTAAGACAATTTCTCCACAGGGACCAATAAAGTATCAATTATTATTACTGTATGAGAGACTGTCTAATATCAGATAGATAACAGACTCATACTGTGCTGAGCTTGTCTGAGAGAGATGATTAGCAAATGCTCTCCCACAGTATCTCAGCACTCTGTACAAAGAACTTTATATGCTCAGTATCTGCTCCTGTTTATCTAATTGTTCTCATTTTAACTGGATGTTAAGGAGTAAATTAATAAACGTCATGTAAGTGCACATTAAAATGCTTTTTCACTGTTACTTAAGTTCCCATGTGAACAGCCAATCAGATCAGCCTGATGTGTGTCTCTCTGTTTCCTCTCTGTTTCCTGCCCTTTCATCCCGACCACGACCATGATCTCTCACTTAGCAGCAGAGCAGTTTATTCTAAACAGTGGAAGCACAAAAATGTTCAGACTCTTTGGTCTTCTCATTTTCATTAGTAAGGCCCTATAATATAAATTATTTTGGGATTTTAATATTTTCATTTATCTGTATGATGTGATCAGTGGAATTTGGCCATTTAATCTGCATCATAGTTAATAGTTATTTAGATTACTATTATATGTCTTATTTGATTATGATTTTTTTTGTTTTTCTGTTTTTGCAGACACTGCACTGACTACAGATGTTGTTCAGCCCAGTCACCTGATGAGGGTTCAGCTTGGAGACAGTGTGACCCTGACATGCTTCTGTCAAGGAGAAACAACTTTTGTTACTTTGTTTAAGCAAGCTGTTGGTCGGAAGCCCCAGCCCATGGCGAAAGCACTTCTCTACGTACCTGGTGAATTTTACAAGGAATATAAAAGCATAAAACGTTACTCCTTACTGAATGCAGAGGGGAGTTTTAACCTCACTATTTCTAACGTGGAGCCGTCAGATTCTGCAGTGTATTATTGTGCTGCTGTGTTTCTTCATGAGGTCACCTTCGGGAATGGAACCTTTGTCATAATCACAGGTAAATGAGATTCCAACTATTTTCATATTTGCTTTATTATAATGTCAGTAAGATTATTCCCTGCAAAATAATTTTGACAGTTTAGTTGTTTGTCAATATAAAATTAGCAAAGATACCTTATTGTCTGCTTTGTTCCATAAATGTTTTTCTAAACATCAAACAAAAATCATTCATTATTATTATTATTATTATTATTATTATACAATTTGTTGCATTTTGCTTGCTGTCAGCCAAAAGCCTAACCTTCTCTTTATACAGATGTTAATGTTACACATTGCAGCCTCTTTAAAACAAATAACATAAAAAAATGTTTGAGTTGTTATATACAGTATAGGACTGTGCAAAAATCTTAAGCAACAAAAGAAAATTATTTTTGACGTTATTTATCTGAGCAGTCAGTGTGTATTCACTCTGAAAAAAAAAATGCATGATTTAACATATGAACTAGGGATGTGCACCATTCAGAACTGATTTGAGAATGAAATTCTCAAATACGTATCCTAAAATTCAGGATTTTGAATACATATATGAACTTGAATTTCAGTTCATTTTGTTAATCTGAATTACATTTGAATTGTGGTTGAAAACAGGTTGTGGCATTGAAATTTATATTTGAATTTAAAGAAGAAGAACGAAAAAGGGTTTGGATTCAAATTCAAGTTCATATACGTACTGTAGGTGTAGCTTTTAACTAAAATATGAACTTTAATTTAAATATGAATTATACATAAACACATTAACATTGTTATACATCATTGTTATAAAAATGTCGTTTTGTAAAGAATGAAATAATGCAACATTTGAAGTGTCACCTAAAATAATAATTATACTGTCATTTTGTGCACCATGGTGGATCTGCTCATAGGAAGAGCTGAGTGTCTCTCCTTAAAAGTCAGTGTTGGCTGCAGTGACGGCAGTTTCTAACCTAAGAAACGTCCCTGTTGGGGAAAGCGCCCGGCGTTTCCACCCCAACTCCACATTTATGAGACACACACAGGTTACAGTTTTACTTGCAAGGGTACCCACACTCTCTGCAATGCAAACTACAGCAGAATGTGTTACAAAGGGTGGTTCCCCTTGTCTTCTTTATTTATAGTCAATGGGGGGCGCAAGAGAGGGAAGTGAGATTCTTATCTAAGTAGGCAGCTGTTAACCACCTACTTAGAGTACAATAGCTAAGAGTATGTGGCTAGAAGATAAGAAATAACGTATACATATATATTTACACTCATTGCTGATCATACAGAAATGATTAACAACTGTTTCTTCAACCTAACAGTCCCTCCTGTTTATCATGACAGTATGATCAGAAGCATCAACATTGTACAAGTTGCAAAAGCACTTTAGGTACAACCTTCATTTAGACCACATTGTCATTATCCTGGAAAACATTTAATTCCGGTTCTTCAGGTCCGAGCCCTGCACGGGTGCTTTCGGCTCGGCCGTCATTATGAATTATATGTCTTCTTCATCGCCATCGCTGGAAACAGGCTCTGTCTCTATAGTTTGGGTAAGGGAGAGAAACATTGTACTGCGTGTCCGAAAAGCAGCGTTAAGAGCTTGATTAATAAACATTTTCAAACATGGTATAACAGTAATAAAACAACAGAAAAATAAAATGAAAAACAAAAGAAAATATAAGTGAAACATTACTTTGATATCCTATACCTGCAGAAGATATTCATAGCTCTGCCATACACCGTAGGTCCTTCACTATGAGTGAGCATTACTGAACAAACATAGCAATTTGTCACATTTTTCGCTGTTACAGTATCATGTACATATCGGTACCAGTAGTTTTGCATAAATGGATGTGAGTGGTCAGCGGGCAACGGGCGTAGATGGAAGTCATCATGGGTCCATCGCCGTAGGTGCTGTAATGGAGCTGGTGAGAGCCAGGACAACCATACAAGTCCTACAACAAGAATGACCCCTAGAGTCACTTTACCACATCCCCACCCTATCAGGGCCATCCTAAATAGAGTGCAGCTCAGTTGTTTTCTTCACCGGGTTGAGACAACAGCACCCTATTGGTTACTGTGCCTTTGTAGCGGACTTCCACTGCTACTCTGTTGCTGAGGCCTCTGATAAGGGCTTGATGGGTTTACAGTGACTTTTGTGTATCCAGGAAGGTCGTTCTGCGATCTTTACTGCTGTTGGTGTTGTAAGGAGGACTTGATAAGGACCGTCCCACCGAGGTGTGCTCCAATCTTTCCGCAACAGGACCTTGACCAGGACCCAATCTCCCGGCTGCAAGTTATCCTGTTGAGTAGAAACAGAATTTACCGGCAGACTACTGGGGCTATGTTTTTGTTGTGATGTTAGTAGTTTACGCATCCAATCGGCCAGCGTATTTTCTCGGTCTGCTTTTTCTATGTCATTCATTTCAGTTGCTAGGGGAAATGGTCTACCATACACTATTTCAAAAGGTGTTAATCCTGCAGGAGTGGGAGTTATTCTCATCCATAATTTTACTAGAGACAAACATTCTGGCCACGGCCTTTTTGTCTCTTCCACTGTCTTTCTTAGCCTTGTTTTAATAGTGCCGTTGGTCCTTTCCACTAAGCCTGCGCTCTGAGGGTGATACGCACAATGATTCTTAAGCGTAAAACCTAATGCTTGTGAGCAAAGGGACATAGTCTGATTTACAAAATGAGTCCCATTGTCTGATCTTATAATATGAGGTATGCCATAGGTAGGGAAATAATGGCTTACCAAACATTTTGCAACGGTCAATGCATCACAATGCTTTACAGGGTATATTTCTACCCACTTAGAAAAGGTGTCTATAATAACTAGACAGTATTTCTTTCCTTGTGACCAAGATAATTCAATAAAATCCATATGTACAACTTGAAACGGATACTCAGCTGTGGGGAACTGGCCACGTTTTGGTCTGATGTTTCCTTGTGCATTGTGTTTACAACAAATTAAGCATGTCCTACAAAATTGTTTTGCATAATCAGAAAAATTTATAGCATAGAAATATTGTTGTATGATATGTACCATCCCTCCTGTTGAGACATGAGTATTTCCATGGCTCACCAAAGCAGCTGTTTTGTATAAATTTTTTGGTAGGATGGGCTTGTCATTCATATAGTAAACTTTCTCTCGTTGTATTGCTCCTCTTTTGATCCAACTTTGTACTTCTATTTTAGGAGCATGAATCTGTGCATCACATAGCACATCGCTATCTATAAAAAGAATGTCTGCCACTGATAAGGTAGGTTGTTTCAGTGCCGCTTCTTTGGCGGTTTTATCTGCAAAACTATTTCCTGCGGTTTCTGCAGAGTCATCAGTCTGGTGTGCTTTGCATTTGCACAGTGCAAAGTGAGTCGGTAAATGCACAACGTCTAATAATCTAAGTAGCAAATTTGTATGAGTAAGAGATGTGCCCTGTGATGTTCTAAAACCTCTATTTTTCCAGACTCTTGCATGGTGATGGACAGCTGCAAACACATATTGACTATCAGTGTAGATAGTAAGTGACTTGTTCTTGAACAGTTCACATGCCCTGATCACAGCATAGAGTTCAGCCGCTTGTGCTGAACAAGTAGAAGGGAGTGCATTGGCTTCTAACACTTCAGTAGATGTAACTACAGCATACCCAACTTTATTTTTTCCCATATCATTTTTTGATGCTGAGCCATCTACATAAACAACTTCTGATCCTGGTATAAAAGTTTGCAGAATATCTGCTCTTGGTTTTGTTTGTTCTTCTATTGTTGCTTTGCAAGAATGTGGCTCCCCATCCTCTGCGGTGGGGAGGAGCGTGCTAGGGTTCAATAGGCCACACCGCTGAAGTTCAATGTTAGGTTGTGAGAGCAAAAGTGACACTAAGGTAAGATGTCTTGTATGTGTTAAGAATGGAAGCGGTGTCTGCAACAAGATTAGAGACACAGAATGAGGAACTTTAAGTATGAGGGGGTGACAAAGTACCAATTCTGCTGATACCTTTACTGCTTCTGCAGCAGCTGCACATGCCTGTAAACACTGTGGAAAGCCAGCTGCTACTGCATCTAATCGTTTTGAATAGAATGCTAACGGTCTCTCTTTTGCTCCGAATGGCTGTGTTAATACTGCTTTCATATAACCTTGATTAGCATCTACACATAGGGTGAATGGTTGTTGATAATCTGGTAGAGCAAGGGTCACATTGGTTTGCAACATTCTTTTTAAATTTGTAAAAGCATTTTCTCCGTCCTCAGTCCATTGTATTTTGTCCTTTAGAGTCATCTCCTTCCCGTATATTAAATTTTGCAAAGGTTGAACTAGAAAAGCATAATCTGGTAACCATTCTCTACAATAATTGCAGAGCCCTAAAAAGGACATCATCTGTTGTTTAGTCTGTGGTTTAGGTGCTTCCTGTATAGCTTGTTTCCTTATCTCTAGCAGCGAGCGACCTTTTTGTGAAAGGTTATGCCCTAAATAGACAACTGTCTTTTTGCAATACTGCAACTTCTGTTTAGAAGCTTTATGTCCAGTATTGTATAAATGCTGAAGCACAGTTAGGGTAGTTTCTTTGCAATGTTGTTCTGAATCTGCTGCTATTAAGATATCATCCACGTATAGTAATACCTGACTATGTGATGGTATTTCACAGGTACTCATAGAGTATCTAAGGGCCATGGTATATACATGTGGACTTTCAGAAAATCCCTGAGGGAGTCTAGTATATGTATATTTTTTCCCTTTATAGGTAAATCCAAATAAATGTTGAGAATCAGGGTGCAATGGTACTGAGAAAAATGCATTACTAAGATCCACTACTGAGAAGTAGCTTTTATCAGGAGTCAATGAGTTGAGCAATAAGTGTGGGTTAGGCACGTCTGGTGCTGCATGTTGCACTATGTTATTAACCGGTCTTAAATCCTGCACCATGCGCCATTTCCCTGTATGTCCCTTCTGGACTGGAAAGATAGGAGTGTTGCAAGTGGCTTCAGGAGCCTCTCGCAATATTCCTGATGCTAACATGTCTTGCACTACAGGGGCTATACCTTTTTCTGCTTCAGGTTTTAATGGGTATTGCCTAACTACCGGACGGTGTTCTGATTTCACAATTACTTTGTAAGGTGGAAACCCCTTTACCAGCCCTACATCAGTGGGGGAGGACGACCACAACCCTTCTGGGAGGCGATCTAGATCTGGACATGATCCCTCCTCCAGGGTTGAAAAAATTTGTCAGGTTGGGTCCTTTAAGTGTGTGGTGGGAGTGGTTTGAACTCTCCATCCCAAAGGAAACCGCCACACATTGTGTTTCTCATCATAGCTCCAACAGGAGCCAGATACGGGTTGGTAGTCATTGTAACTGTGCATAGAATCTCGTAAGAACATCTCTACATCTCTCCACTGCATCTGGGGTGGTTTTGAAAGAGATACGTGTGGTGTTCTCTCTCTAAATACAGCCTGTTGCTTGTTAGATAAAATGACTGAGGCTGCTGAAAACCCAGTGGTGGGGTTAACATACATATGTTGTAAGGTAATACAAGTGTCTTGGAGGGCATGAAACGTTTTGTCATAGACATAATCTGGTCCAAGGGTGTCTTTGTACCACATAGTGACGTGTAAGGCATCGTCAGGCATGAACTGGGCCTGTCTAGGGGACTGCTTTTCTCTAGTTTTCCGCAATAATTCTCGTGTCTGTGCAGTTCCCCCTAGGTCCAGAGACCAGTAATATTGTGGTGTTGTGGTTCCTTGCACAACATAAGCTTCTTCATTTACGATTGCTTTCATGCCAGTGGCTGTGGCAACCACGCTAATGCCCATTTGTACCATAAGGTCTCGGCCTAACAAGTTAACAGGACAAGAAGGGCTTATTAACACCTGTGCTTGACATTCAAGTCCAGTTTCCTTATCTTTTACTGCAACTGGGTTTGTTAACTGATGTCTGTCTGTCTGACCTCCTGCCGTTTTTATATTTATGACTGATGAAGAATATGTGACTCCGGGAGGACTGGAGGTTAGGACAGTCCTACATGCTCCAGTGTCACACAGACATTCATATACTTTGCCGTTTATGACTAACTTCCGACTTGGCAAGGTTTCCCACTGCCTTTCTGCTAATAACTGACACACTGCTTGTAAATCTATTTCCTTATCTAAAAGGTCTTGTAAAGTGACCTCCGTTTCCTTTCTTAAAATCACCTCTGTTTTGCCTCGGATGGTGTCGGTAACAGGGGCCTCCGAGGGGGGTCATTGATCATTGTTTTCAATGGAGTTTGGGTTATATGGTTGTTTCCCTACTCTACAATTCCTAGCTAAGTGTCCAGGTTTCCTGCATGTCCAGCAAATGTTATCTTGCTGAGACGAATTCCTGTAATTGTTTCTGAAAACACCTCTCCCCCTTCCTCGGCCTCTTGACCTTCCTCTGAATCCTCCCCTCCCCGGAGGATTCATTTGCACTAGCGCTACTACTTCTGAGGCGCTGAATATTGTGTCTGTCTTTTCCTGTTTCTGCGCTTTCTGCGCGTGTTGAGCATATTATAGTGCTTGTTGGACTGAACCAGTATTCTGATGTACCCAATGTTTGTCAAGATATTTTCGCAATTCGGGCTTTAGGCCTGCGACAAAAGCTCGTTTTAGCTGTTGTTGGTACACTCCTACTGCCTCTTCATCAAATGGGATCCCTGAGTTTCCTCTAAATACAACTCTCATTCTATCCATAAAATCCTCAGGTTCCTCTCCATCTTTTTGTTTACATTGCGCTATTCGTCCATAGTCTGCGCGTCTTACGAAGGCTGTCTCTACCCTGTTTTGCAAGTCTCGTAATGCTTGTATGAGTTCCTGCGAGTCATGTGCTAAGACTTCATCATTATTACCATGTCCTGTGAAGTCTCCCGCTACACGTCCCCATTTATGGGTAAACAACTGTCTGAGACATCTATACATTTCCCTGCCGTTCAAATGAAAACTACTTTGTAATTCTAGGATGGCAGTCCAAAACTCGGGTACCCCTTCTTCAACCGGGGGTATTCCTTTTAAAGCCGCTGTTCTATCCTCAGCGGTCCAGGGTCTATATACTAACATAGTTTCGGGTCCTGCATTATTTGGGCCTCGATTTGGATTTGCCACTTCTACGAGTGGACACACCAAATCATTCTCCCAGTCTTCCTGTTCTGTGTCATTTTTTGGATGCCAGCGTACTTTACTTGTCTCCAGATCCTTTAACGGATACAGAGAAGGGTTAGACCCTCGGGTCATCATTCGAGATGATTCCCCTCCTCCTATTTGTCGTCTATTTACAGCTGGAACTGGTGCAGGCGCAATCATTGGAATTTGTGGGGGCAGTAAGGGAACTGGAGCGGCAGAAGATTTTGTTGCCGTCTCCTCATCTAGTGTAATTAAAGTCGCCTGTAATTTTTTCTCCTTATTTCCCTTTTTTTGCTGTCTTTTATTATCTCTTAATTTACTCTGTTCTAACCATGCATCAGAAAAAACATATTCTTTTTTTTTGTCTTTACCTTCTTTCTTATTGGTAGTCTGTAACATCTCCAGTTTTAAGTTTCCCTGTAATTTTAATATATCTGGAGTGTGGAGTTTTCCTTCAAACCCATGTTTTTTTCCTCCATCTCTGACTACTTATTTGTCCTGATCCTGGCTTATATCCTTCCATAAACTTCTCATCTCCCTCTAGTTCCATTTGTTTACTTTGATTCTTCCCCATTGTTACCTTTTAATGGATACACTACAAAAAATAAAAAATCCTAAAAGCAAGTCTCTGGCATGAGACCTCAGGAGGACACTAACACGGCCTTCTACTGCTCCCTATTAGAGCAGCGGTGTTAGTTTTCAGGGATGAAACCCGTCCTTGATCCTTCAGTCACCAGTATGTTGTTGCTTTTAGGGTGGATCGTGTAGGTTAATCTAAAACCTATAAAAACACATCCACATACAACACTGTATATATTTCCAACAACGCCTACTTTCTCTCCCGGTTAATTTCGGCTAACCTCAACCACATGCATGTCTTGGCCACCTACTTATTTAGGTGCCGTATCTCTCACTTGGCCACCTACTCACTTAGGTGCCATATCTCTCACCTGTATAGTGTGCTCTCTGATCCGTCACCGAGGTCCTTCAGACATCACCAGACGTCGAGCGCAGTTCTAACCACCGGCCTGATGACGAATTCACATCACAGGTCTTTCTTGCACCCGACTTCGAGTGGCTGTCGACAGACTTCGGTGTCGCTTCTCTCGGCGTACTGGAGACGTCTTTGGGGTTCCTCGGATCCGGCTCGAAGGACCAAATTCTATGTTGGGGAAAGCGCCCGGCGTTTCCACCCCAACTCCACATTTATGAGACACACACAGGTTACAGTTTTACTTGCAAGGGTACCCATACTCTCTGCAATGCAAACTACAGCAGAATGTGTTACAAAGGGTGGTTCCCCTTGTCTTCTTTATTTATAGTCAATGGGGGGCGCAAGAGAGGGAAGTGAGATTCTTATCTAAGTAGGCAGCTGTTAACCACCTACTTAGAGTACAATAGCTAAGAGTATGTGGCTAGAAGATAAGAAATAACGTATACATATATATTTACACTCATTGCTGATCATACAGAAATGATTAACAACTGTTTCTTCAACCTAACAGTCCCAAACACTTTTCCTGCATCAAAAGTCAAACTAGTCCCTATTCCTGCCATGAAAGGTTCACATAATGTCACCGATACCTGAACCAACCATGTTTATCAGAGGATGCCAACCCTTTGGCTGCAGCTTTCTCTGCACACGCTGAGAGAGTCTTCAGTGTAGCAGGAAAAGATTTCAGGCCAGAAGATTGCAAATTAAATCATGAAACCTTTGAAGATATTATGCTGAATAAATGTAATAATAATGAAAAATTAGCAATGTGTATTGGAATAAAGCATAATTGTATTTGCCATGACGTTTTGCTTTTCGCTGTAGTGCTATGGTTGAACGGAAAAACTTACTTTTGTGTGCATAAGAAAATAAATAGGAGGAACTACGAAACCAAGTAATTCCTTTTACTATGTATACTTTTTCTTTAATGTTAAAAGATAGACAAACTAGTAATGGGCAAACAGCTCTTCGGCTCTTGAATTAAATTATGCAGGTACTACAGCAAAATGCTCAAAAATACCAAAACACATCAAGAGCTAAATATGCAAAAACAATAAATACCTTCCTGTGGAAAAGGGGCAACATAAACCAAATGTAAAGTCACGAAAATCATGAAAATATAAAGTACACTTTACACACTTCATTTCTTTGAATTGAAATTAATTATATTCATCTACCTTCATACATTAATACAAGACATTATATGATTATAATGTTTGTTATTATCATATAATTTTTTATTTAGGTATTATGTAGGTGCAGTTAATGTATAGTGTTACCTGATATATACTAATAAGCAGTAATACAATAAAAAGAGAGAAGAATGTCAGCTGTTCTCCAAGAAGTTACTGATTTCTTGGATGGCTAGAAGAACATCGATTCAGTTCCCAAAAATCTGTAAGAACAATTTTTGAGGATCTGTATTTTCCATTGTTATTCTCAAAGGGCTGTCATCATGACTATTTTGCTTTTCAGGTAAAGACTCCAACAGCAGGACTGTGGTACAGCAGCCTGTGTCTGACACATTGCAGCCAGGAGACTCTGTGAGCCTGCAGTGTACGATAGAGACTGGGAGCTGTGCAGGAGAACACAGTGTTTACTGGTTCAGACATGGATCAGGAGAATCCCTTCCTGGAGTCATTTACAGCCCTGGAAACAGCAGTGATGAGTGTGAGAAGAGCCCTGAGGCTGGATCTCCTACACGGAGCTGCGTCTACAGCCTCCCCAAGGGGAACCTCAGCCTCTCCGATGCTGGGACTTACTACTGCGCTGTGGCCATGTGTGGGGAGATGCTGTTTGGGAACGGCACATAGCTGGATATAGATGGTAACACCCAGTGTGGGGAGATGCTGTTTGGGAACGGCACACAGCTGGATATAGATGGTAGCACCCAGTGTGGAGAGTATATCTGCTTCAAAGTTTTATTTAGCTTATTCTGCTATTAAGACATTTATTTCTTTTTTTAATGTAATGAATTTTCTAATTTAAGTGCTTAAATTAAATTACACAGATGTTAATTTAATAATTATCCATCCATCCATCCATTTTCCAAACCGCTTATCCTATTGGGTCGCGGGGGGTCCGGAGCCTAATTTAATAATTATTTCAAATATTAATATCCATCCATCCATCCATTTTCCAAACCGCTTATCCTATTGGGTCGCGGGGGGTCCGGAGCCTAATTTAATAATTATTTCAAATATTAATATAAATTGTTAAAATACAAAATACTAGAAGTTCATGTTAAAAATGGACTATTTACAAAACAACTGCTGTAATGTGTTATCGATTTGATCTTTAACTAATGTAATGTAAGCAAATGGGAAATGTGTCTCTATATCATTATGCTGAAATCTATCTCTTTGTTACAGGCTTTCAGAAGCTGCTGGATCCTCTTCACTCTGGCTTGCTGATAGTTTTATCTTGCAGCATTATTCTGAACGTTGCTCTCATTTGTATAAGATGTAAACTGACCTGTACACACTGTGCAGGTACGCTGCCCGGCTTTATGCACTCAGAAGGACAAAATGTAGATTTTAACAAATTATAGAAATATAAAATTGTTTTATGATAGATAACATTTTCATATTAAAACCACTCTTGCAGGTAATACAGTTTTAAAATCCATTATTAAATCTCACCTTATTTATATAAACCTTTTTGTACTGTAAGATTTACATTTTTGTATTATATCTTTCATATTTTGCAAAATCTATTGAAATATACATGTTGCAATAAGTTGCATATCAATAACTTTTATTACCAAGATCTCCTTTATAGCAATTTTATTATATATGATATATGAGAACAAATGACACGTATCCAAACATGCACACTTAAATTGACAGAAGTCATTTTTACTTTCATTTTTGAGACAAAAAGGATGTTGATTGCTTGAAAATTCGGAATGTTATCTGACCACGGTATGATACCGTGCGAAATTAAATAATATATTGATGTGTTATATATTTTAAACAGATGAAAAGAACAGTGATATATCAAAAGTGGAATGGTCACGCAAGCAAGTATGTAATAAATATTTCAAATTACAAATCGTCAGTAAAACAAATGAACCTCAGACTGATTTCCATCCTGGGATCAGCATTTTAAGTGCTATTTGTGAAAATAGGTAATAGCAAACCGATTTGATCCATCCAATTCTGCCATCTTTGTCTCCACAGTGCCATGACGAGGACACACTGAATTACGCTGCCCTGAACCTTAAGAAGCCAAAACCCAGGAGACAGAAGAAAGACGGGAATAATGACACTCTGTATTCTGACCTCCGCTACAGAGATTATGAATAAAGATGCTTCTCATTCATGTCAGTCACACAGAGTGTTCAGGGTGTAGCTTTAATAATGTTCAGAGGAGGGCAGGGGAGCCAGTGCTTCTGAGACTGAATCACGGGATTTTACGGAGCACCGGTGCTGAGTTTGGTGTCAGTGTGTTTGGGGCGCATTTTTACTGGAAGTGCAAATGTTCAAGCCAGACTGGGGGCTGAGGGAGGGGGAGAGGGGAGCCACAGAGATTATTTCTTCATGGCATGGGGGGGAATAAGCGGCTTTAATGTTGTGGAAAGGCTGAGTTGCTGCAATCAGTTCTTTGATGTCACACATGCTTACTTGTCTCCCTTGTGTACCATGCTGAATGGTTTGGGGCAAACGCACAGGGACTGATCGATTATATTAAACAGATGAAAGAAACTGAATGAAAATTTCAAGTGTTCTTAAATTACGTTTTTCATTTAATTGTGTGTTCTGGATGTATTTTTGAGTATATACATGTACCTGTATATGTACCTGTATATATACCTGTGTCGTTAATAACGATGTGGATAATTAAGAAAGAGGAGTTTTGTTTCTTGCTCCCTGTCTTGTTACTTGGCTCACAAACATACACACACATAGACACACACACAAACATACACAGACACACAAACACACACACACATAGACACACACACACACAAACACACATGCACACATGCACACACACACACTGCTACGGCTCTGTAAGAACACTACCATGCTCTTTTGTGTGAGTGGGGTGGGGGGTGTTAAATAAGATGAAAATGACAATGGCTGTACTTTTGTTATGTCAGTTGTGTTTCTATAGTCATTGTATCATATTCCACAAGCTTTTTATTCTACAAGATGTACAAGCCAGTCAGTGTATTCAGTGGGGTGTTCAGGAGTCATTAGGTTCTGAAAAATGTCTTGCATTTAAAACATAATGTACTTTTGAATACTTAAGTATTTTTAGATGCAAATACTCCAGTACTTTAACTGAAGTAAAAAATTAACTGAAAAACTTTGAGTATTATTTGACGAGGAGTATCTATACTTAACTCAAGTAGTGAAGTTGTGTACTTTGTCCACCTCTGTCCAAAAGTGACATACAGCTGTAAGCTGTTTGGGTTTGTTTGTCTGCTGAGTGCTTCTCTGCAGTGCTGCAGATGTTTCCACTGGTTAGATGCAGCTCAGGAAGACTGACCCACTGACTGCACTGTGCTGGACTCACTTTGCAAAGAGTAAAAACCACACAGACAGAACAATATCTGCTTCTTGTAAGACCCTGTTTCCTCTCTACCTCACCCAGGTCACGCTTTCAAGTATTCAGCCTAAGTTATTTTATCCAAACAAGCCACCATTATTATTCATGCAGCTGGACATTTGACTGGAGCACATGATTGCTACATATCACTACTGTACATGGAACGGAATGTACAGTTTTCACAACAGAACTTTAGAAAAGCAAAATTCTCATCAGTCCACATCTCTAACCACCACACATCCTAGGGCTCCCATTTATAATGGTACATTTTTGTTTTATTCACATTCTTTTTCATCACACAGATAAACACCATCCATTAATCTTACAGCATGTATCCTGGTCAGGGTGATGGGGACGACACCACCTATATCGAGTGTGATTTAAGGCCAAGACCTTAAAAGGGAGAGTCAAGACTGAGGCTTGTTACAAGAGCAGTGGGGCACAAAACAACAAACAACATCATTATGAATGTAAAATAAATGGATGTATATATAAATATAGGGTAATAATAGAAACAAAAAATAAGAATATATTACATACAGAGGAATATTATAGGAATATTAAAATTAACTTATACACAATCCTTAACTTATACACAATCCTATTGCATGTAACATTATTGCTCATGTGCCAGATATTAGCCTCCCAAAGGAAGCTGCCACACAGGGCATAATGCACTGGCTCAATGCAACACTGCACATCAGTGAATAAGGAGGAACAATATTGCAGATCAGCAGCAGATAGAAACTGTATCAGAAGACAGTGAACAGGGGAAAAGTTCAATGAGCAGAGTGCAGATTATAAAGCCTGACTGCTGTGGGGCCCAATGACCTGCGGTACCGTTCTGTCACACGCCGGGTGTCTGAGTCTCTTACTGAAGGAGCTGCCCTTACGGGCCTCCATAGTCTGCTGGGGGGGTGAGAGGTGTCACATAAAATTGATGACAGCCTTGTTATCAGCCTGCTCTCATCCATCTACTCTACAGTGCCAAGGGACGCTCCTCCCTGATGATGAGAGGAGTCTAAGCATGTGGACATTTGGGATAATGTGAGTTCAGAACTGGATGGTCAGCTGTACGACTTCCAGTCTGTAGGCAGACTCATCACCTTCAGTTATGATGGCAAACACAGTAGTATCACCTGCAAAATTCAGGATCTTCACTGGAGCAGCAGTGATTTGTGTAGAAATTGAAGAGAAGAGGGAGAGCACAGAGCCTGGAGGAGCTCAGTGCTGAGGGTCAGCGTGTCTGATGTGTGCTGTAAGCATACAGATGTCCTGCATTTGTGGAACATTTTGTTTGTGCTGCTGTTTATATGTGTTGTTGACGCTGCAGTCAGTAATTTTCCACTAGCAGTCTCACCTCTGCATTTTACAGGAAGACTGACCGACTGAGAGCAGGGTGTTTGTGTCTCTCTTCTCAGTGAGCGAAAACCACACAACCATCAGGTCCTCAGCTCAGGCCCACTGCTTCACTAGAAAAACCACAAAGGGTATTTTTATCTAAAAGTGGGTGAGCAAGTGAGATGTTATTGACAGCATGAATTTGTCTACTAACATTTTAAATTCAAACCTAAAAAGCAGTATGTCCAGGATGTCAGTAATTACATTTAGTCAGTATGAACAATTTGGGTGCAATAATATAGAATAATGTAGAATTTTGCATAATTCAGTTAATACCAGTAAGATACCGATCATTAACACTATAAGGTCATGTTGCTGAATCTCATTGTTAAAGTTAAATGAATCTACGCATTTTTATACACACAAGACTGTGCTTAGTTCATCTTTCAGTCAAAATCACACAGTGAGGCAAATCTGACCATCTTAATTGTTTTTGCTTGTGTGGAATGGCATCCCATGCAGGCCTGTGCTCTGTGCTTCCTGGGACAGGTCCCACCCTCTCCAGACCCCGATGAGAATTAGTAGTCGCTGGATAAAAGATTGACAAAAGATAAAAATACAAAAGTCATTCTTGCTGTCTAACCTCTGATTACTGCATGACATTTCTGATTTCTGATAACTGATAAGTAGAAAATATGTTTAGTCTCTTGCTTGGTGGTAAGAAAAAAGGAGAACCACAAAGAGCACAGTCATTTTCAAGGTTATTTCTCACTGGTCAGTGTGAAAGGCTGCGTCATTAATATAACGCCGGGCTCAGCACAGTGACTGCACCTGCGCTGCACTGTAGAACACAAGCCAGGCTGCAGACCATCAGCCCTGAAAGTTAAAACAGGACTCGTATGTGTGTCATGTGGTGTTTAATAAAAATTTACAGGACAGAACATAGTGGATTCAGTTTCCTTTGCTCTTACACTCCCAGTCCAAAGTGTGGCCACGACTGCTGTCAATGCATCTGTCTCTTTTTTCACCTTAATTTTTCACCTGTGTTATTCACCTTAATATCAAAAGGCTCCAAAGCAGTACAGTAATGCAGAACAAATATTGTAACTAACAAGGAAGTGGGGAGGTAATGGACAGAAGTGTTGGTTTTTGGTAACTCCACTCCTCTGACCTCCACTGTAATTTTAGGTTCCTTGGAACAATATTGTAAACCAGTCATCACACACCTAGGGGTTAAAGTCGACACCAACCTTAAGTTTGACACTCAGATAAGGTTAGTTGTCAAGTCAAGCTTTTTACAATTGAGGCAGTTGGCCAAAATAAAGCCAATTCTTTCTAGGCAGCACTTTGAGACAGTAATCCACTCTTTTGTCACTACTAGTTTGGACCACTGTAACGCCCTCTATGTTGGGGTTAGAGGCTCCACTATTGTTCACCTCCAGAAGGTTCAAAATGCTGCCGCACATGGAAATATGAGCATGTCTCCCCCATTTTAGCCTCACTCCACTGGCTGCCCGTACATTTTAGGATTCATTTTAAAATTCTGTTATTTGCTTTTAAAGCCCTCAGTGGTCTTGCTCCATCTGACCTCTGTGAGCTGCTTCACCCTTACACCCCCACCCGCTCTCTCAGGTCAGCTGATCAGCTGTTCCTGACGGTTCCTAAGACTCAGCGTGAGCTTAGAGGGGATCGAGCCTTTGCAGTCGCAGCTCCTAAAATGTGGAATGACTTGCCTTTTCACATTAGAGAGGAATCCCCTCTGTCCGTTTTTAAATCTCTTCTAATCTCTTCTCCTTCACCTTTGACACATTGTGAGATGTTAATTTTAATAGTAAATCTTATTTTAATCTTAGCCTTTTCTTTATTAATTAATAGATTTTTTTAAATTTTTATTAATGGCCTTTTACTCACATTGAATGTTTTGGTTTTTATTAAATTTCTTTTACTTCGTTTTTAAGTGTGTGAATGTTTTTATTTATTCCTTTGTGCAGCACTTTGGTCCATAAGGTTGTTTAAAGTGCTTTTCAAATAAAGAGCTGGATTGGATTACATTGGAAGATGGCTCAACAAATCTCTTTCACAGAATGTAAAATTCGACAGAGGGCGCAAGGTGACATTCTGTCAGGGGCCCAGAATTTTTAGCTACACCTCTGTGTTACTGTGTTTTTTTTGTTCTAGCCATCAATAACTCTGGAGTTGCTATATCGCCACCTGGTGGTGAAAAGATCAGACAAAAATATGTACACATGTTACCAACAGTTTGAAATTGAAGTGCAGAGTTAACAGGTTTAATTAATCGTCCCCACGGATGCCAGTCATGAAATTTGAGAATTGCAAATTAAAACACAGGAAAAAATCAGGAACACTACAAGATAAAATATTTAGCAAACACTCAATGTGCATCCAGGGTGACAAGGGACAACTGGAGGATGATATGACAATCTGACAGTGACATTCACAGCACTTTATATGTTGCCAAAAACAGAAAAGGGGATTAAAATCAAGAATCAGAAATCATGTATGAGGGTGGGGCTGCTTGGTGGTGCAGTGATTAGCACTGTTACCTCCCACCACTGGGACTCAGGTTCGAGTCTCCGCCTGGGTCACATGTGTGGGGAGTTTGCATGTTCTCTCTTGCTAAATTGGCCGTAGGAGTGCATGTGTGTGTGAATGGTGTGTGAATGTGCCTTGCAATGAGCTGCCCCCCCGTCCTGGGTTGTTCCCTGCCTCGTGCACAGATCCTTCCAGGATAGGCTCTGGACCCCCCGCGACCCAGTAGCATAAGCGGTTTAGACAATGGATGGATGTATGAGGGTGAGTCACAATGACGACAGCTGCTCTGTTGACTTGGTCCCAGGAGTCGTCAGCGTTGGTCTGCCGGGGCCCCCGTCCTGTCTGTGGAAGCACCCGTCTTGTTGGCTGTTCTCTCTGCCTGGGCCCCCTCTCCTGCTGCCTCACGTTTGGGTTGAAGTGGCTCCCCAGTGCTTCTGTAAAGCTCTTTGTGTATCTTAGAAAAGGGCTGTATAAATGTAACATTCATTCATTTATTCAAGGTCCCAGCCAGAAGAGTGCAGTACTACACTGTCCCCCACAGCCTGAATCAGCTGGATGTTATAGGATTAAGACACTTCCTGCATTAGGCCATTTACCCTCAGTGTATTTCCATACCCTGACAGGATGGATGACAATACTATGGCCCTAATTTTCAATACACAGTTTTCACAGGAGTCTCACCCTCATCCACATTCTCTGCATTCCTTATCTCATGCTTCTTTGCCACCCGCATCTCCTCTGCCTGCTTTGTCTCATTTTCCCACAATTGAAACACCGTCCAATTTGTCTCTGTTTTAGTTCTACCACATTAGTCCCTGAGCAACCAGTCTGATCCCGTTCCTCTAATTTCAGATGCATCTGGCTTATCTGATTGGGACTGAAGCTGCTGTTACTAGGAAAACCACATTCGTCCCACTGGGGCAGGTCTGACACCGCGTCCTTCCCATATGTCTCCCATAATTGTTGTACAGAATTTCAGCTGGAATTCTTTCCCAGAAGCAAGTAATTTCACTTTAGCACCTGTTCAGTAAAAGTCAAGTAGGTCTTTAATGTTATTTTTAACTTTACACAGTTGAGTATAGTACAGTTACAAAAGAAACTGTTTCCCTCGGACCAAGGTGCTACTTAAATTAACAGAAGACTAACACATACCAACCTAGCAACATACTGTATGGTGCATAATGAGCAAAAACTGTGCAAACATTGCAGGACAGTGCAAAAAGAGAGGACAACTGACACCAACGAGCACAAACAGCACAGTAAACCCAGTACTGAGAAGGCGCAGTTTGGTTGTCCAATGAGGTAGCAATAAAAATAAATAAAAGTAACTGTAAACATGGCGACAATAAGATAAAAAATAGTAGTTAAATAATAAAGTGTGTTAATGAGTGTATGTGTGTGTGGTATCAGATTAGTCCCTGAGAGTTCAGTAGTCTGACGGCATGGGGGATAAAGCTGTTTGAGTCTGGCTGTGAAGGCCCGAATGCTCCGGGACCTATTTCCAGAAGGCAGGAGGGTGAAACGATAATGTGAGGGGTGGGTGGGGTCATCCACAATGGTGGTGGCTTTGCGGATGCAGTGTGTGGTGTGAATATCTGTGATGGAGGGGAGAGATATGTTAGGGTTATCTTCTTCTGAAGATGCGCTGGAAACAAACCAGTCTCTGAACACAGAACAACACAGACAGCTGTGATGACGTTTTACTTGCTGCAAGGTGTAGGGAATCCACTTGCAGAGTCTCCGCAGTTTCAGCAAAATGATGGTTTATTGAACAGCAAAAATAATACAATGTAATACAGTGTAGAGACACACCGGGTACTGAAAGGCAGCTCAGATACAAATTGAAGACAGTTCTTCACCCCCCTTTATACCCAAAAAGGCCCTCCCCACCAAGGTGTTGTGTGTAGGTGTTGTGAGTGAATTTACATATAAAGAGTGACCCCCTGGAGTGTGAGGATCCTGAGACAGGGACGGGACAGGACAGGGTGGAGACTTTTATGATCATTGTAATTCAATTCTTATCACCTTATCTTATCCTTATCACCATAGTGGTGCCAACTGGAACCCCCATTCTCTCCCTGGCTTCCCCCATGATCATAAATTCCTAACATTGTCTGCATTCAAATGATCAACCAAGAACCTTGGGACATTTTTACCACTTTTCCTTACAAAGGGAAGCCCGGTCCTGACCTCGAGGTGTCAGCCTCTCAGTCGAACTCAGCCAACTTCGAAAGAGTAACTCCCCTCGCAGTGTCTTTTATTGAGGTACACAAACAGGATATGCAACTGACATTGAACATTGTTTGTCACCATATATGGGGTGGAAATATTCAAGCGACAGTTCTTGAGACGTGTTATTGCTCAATTAAGATCAAGCTGCGGCAGGGTGTTGTTTCTAAGCGTCTAGCAAAATGATGATAAAAAAAGTACATATTTCTCTAACACGATACTCCCAATGATTTTCTCACCTGTCATCACTATCTATTGTAGGGACTTGTGATCTGAGGCGACACAGTTCTCAAAGCAGACCGTGATGCAGCTGCTCAGGGTGCTTTCAACAGTTCCCCAATAGAGTGTGAGAATGGGAGATGGGCTTTTCTGAGCTTCCGTGGAGAGTAGAGGTGCTGCTGTGCTTTCCTTACTATGGAGCTGATGTTGAAGGACCTGGTGAGATTCTCCGCCAGATGGACAACAAGGAATCTGGTACTCTCTACGATCTCCACAGATGAGCCATCGATGTGCAGCAGAGAGTGGTCACTCTGTGTTTTGTGTTCTTCTAACGTCAACAACCATCTCTTTGGTCAACATTCAGAGACAGGTTGTTGGCTCTGCAGCAGTCCGATAGTCATCACACTTCCTCTTTGTATGCTGAGTCACCGTTTTTATTGATGAGACCCACAACAGTCTTGTCATCTGCCTGATGTTGATGATGGAATTCGAAATGTGCATTGCTGCTCAGTTGTGAGTCATCGGAGTTAACAGCAGTGGGCTGAGCATAAAGTCCTGGGTTCCTGCTACAGCGTCTGAGCAGTTGCCTTCGTCGCCCATAGCTCCTGCGCAGCCCGAGCAGCCGCCTCCGCTGCCCCCTGCGGCCCCAGAGCCCGAGCAGCCGCCGCCTGCTTTGCCCGTAGCTCCTGAGCAGCCGCCTCCGCTGCCCCCTGCGGCCCCAGAGCCCACGCCCGAGGCGCTCCCTCCGCCTCAAATGACTGTGCCCCCTGGGGCTCTTGTTCCTGGCCCCACTCCTGTCCCTGACCCAGCTCCAGACTTTCCTGCCCTAGTCCCCGAGGAGGTCCCGGACAGTCTGACCACCGTGTGTGCCACGCCCCCTGATTATCCACGTGTGCTTCCCTGATCGTACCCAGCTGTGTCCGATTATTTTCAATCAGTCCTGTCTATTTGAGTTCATGTCTTACTAGAGTTCAGTGTCCGTCATTGAAGTCCGTCTGCGTGAGATGTTTCCTGCACCCCGTGTTCCTAATAAATCCCCGTATCCTGCCTGCCTTGCCTGTTTCCTGCCCGTCCGCCGCTCCCGTTAAATGGCGATCGTGACACAAGGCACACGCACATCAAGTACCAATGCAGCAAATACAGATGAACAATTTAGGAGGAATACTAGTCAAAGGAAGGAAGAAAAGCAGCCCACCCTATCTCATGGTCACGGACACAAACATCAGGGAGTGTTATGAAGAAGACATCACACTTAACACCATTGGTTTTATGCAGTGAATTACACCAGAGAGAGTTTTTACATTCTAGCTGTGTTACGTAACATTCCTCAGCCTTCAGGTTTTTTCCACACAATGCACGACATGCAGGGGTGCCAAACAAAACAGCGGAACTGCAGTGTAGCCAATTATTTGTTTCAGTAGTTTTAAGAAAACTAGAACATAAAATGTTTGTTTTACTTAGTCCACAAAAGAGTTTTTACCTATCTTAGTGTATTTTACATCACATACACTCTCGGTCCGTTGTGGAGTCCATCCCACTGTAGTTGGAGAATGCTGCCATCAGTCGCTTGGTGTAGCACTCGCAGGATTTACCAGGCTCCTGTTTAAACTGATGCATCATGCCCCAGTCCATGCGCAGGAGGACCAGTCTCTGAAGGGCTGTCGCATGGTGAGGCCTGTTCTGCCTGGGGTCCAGCAGGTCACTGGCAATGTCCTTCAACTCACAGTGGGCTTGCGTTCATAGTGGGGTACCGCAGGGTTCGATTTTAGGACCACTATTGTTCCTAATTTACATAAATGATATGGATACCAATATATACAGTAAACTGGTGAAATTTGCAGATGACACCAAGGTGGGTGGTGTAGCAGATACTGAATTAGTGGCTCAGCAGCTACAGCGGGATCTTGATTTAATTAGTGACTGGGCCGATACCTGGCAGATGAAATTTAACGTCGATAAATATAAGGTACTCCATCTAGGGAGCAGAAATATAAAGTACAGGTATTTCATGGGTGTCACTGAAATAAAGGTAGCTGATCATGAGAAAGACCTTGGTGTGTATGTTGATGCTTCCATGTCCCATTCTCGCCAGTGTGGGGAAGCAATAAAAAAGGCCAATAGGATGTTGGGGTATATCTCCAGGTGTGTGGAGTTTAAGTCAAGGGAGGTAATGCTAAGATTATACAATTCCTTGGTGAGACCTCACCTAGAATATTGTGTGCAGGTTTGGTCACCATATCTTAAAAAGGACATTGTGGCCTTAGAAAAGGTGCAGCGTAGGGCCACAAAAATGATTCCTGGTCTTAGAGGAATGTCATACGAGGAACGGTTACTTGAGCTAAATCTGTTCAGTCTCAAGCAAAGGAGATTGAGGGGGGACATGATCCAGGTATATAAGATTCTAACAGGTTTGGATGCTGTTCAACCAAATAGTTACTTCAGCATTAGTTTAAATACACGAACTCGTGGCCATAGGTGGAAATTAGCGGGAGAACATTTCAAGCTGGATTTAAGGAAGCACTTCTTTACGCAGCGTGTAGAGTATGGAATAGTCTTCCTGATAATGTAGTGCAAGCTGAATCCTTGGGTTCCTTTAAATCAGAGCTAGATAAGATTTTAACGACTCTGAGCTATTAGTTTAGTTCTCCCCAAGCGAGCTTGATGGGCCGAATGGCCTCGTCTCGTTTGTATAGTTCTTATGTTCTTATGTTCAACTCCTTCATCTACAGTGTCAGATGAGCAAACCTTATCTCCCCCTTGAGGATTTGGACATACCAACATAGGGGCAAGAATTTCTGCTACCTCGTCCTGCTGCCTGAGCGTTTCGCCACGGCACTTCTTCACCGAGAAGGAGGTAGAGTCGGGTGCTGAATGGTTATGATCCTCGTCTGCAGGGGGGAGAGGGGAAGGGGCAGGGGAACCACTGGCTACTCCTCCCTCGGTGGCATAAGGAGGAAGCTGCTGTTTGGGCAGCAATGCTTGGGCAGGAGCCACACAGTTTATTTCTGGGTATCTAATTAGCGGACACCATTAGGTCCCTTCAGGGGCTCCACAGACAAACTCATTGACAAAATAGAATTGTCACAGAAAAATTCTTTGTCACATGCTCAGTCGACATGGACTGTGTGCTATTTACATATTTTTGGCACAAACGAAATCTCATATGCATATCGATGTATCTTTGGCACAAGTGGACCTCCATCACTTTAAAGAGGGTAAACTCTGATCAGGAAATTTACGACGTCAGAATAAACGGATTTTTTAACAGAAGTAACTGACATGCCCTAATAAGGAAATGCATACAATCAGAATACAATATCTGTGGTTTTTAACAGTGGTAACAATCTGATAATGAAAGGAATCAGATCAACATTTCTATAGCATGTAACAGAGCTTGCTCCCCTCCAGAACTCATTGTTCCAGTAGTTATCTGAAATCATCTGCAGGAGCTATTCTTTTATTTGTATATTAAGCATAATTATTCATGAATATTATTGATTATGTTTATTTGTTTAATGTTTTTATTTATTCGTATTTATTGTTTATAATATAATGTTATATAGTATTGCAACACTTGAAACGAGAGGTACTTGCCTGCCTTAGTGATATTTACTATTGTCTAAGTGTATTCCCACCTGTAGGAGGCAGCAATGGTTGTTATTAAAGGTGCTGAGATTACGCGGCTCAGGGCTGAAGGTGCAAAGTGAAACAGTCATTGACCGTATTTGCCATGTGTGATGGTGTCTGCATATCGGCCCTTTTGCGCCAAACAAACCAGTTCAAAGTACTGTGTGTTAAAATATCATATGAATAAATCCTCTCAAGAACTAAACTCAATATCGTATCCTCATCATTCAACGCGTCTGACTTTTGCACCTCTTACCACAAGGCAGTGGATTACATGGGGAAATTACAAACAAGGAGAATTTAATCTGTTTTTCCTCTACATTGTCGTTATTCAGAATATTACAGACTATGAACAAAAACGGACAATGTAAGAAAATAAAAAAATGTGTATGACAGAAAGCTAGAGTATTTTTGCAATGGTGAGCACTAGCTGGTTTATGTACTAGCTCACACTCAAGAAACAGCATAAATGCTACTCATACACAGTTGGGGGGCAGGGGTCAGTCCTTGTGCCTGTAATGAGGTCACCAGTTGAAACTAACCCAGCCTCAGCACGTCTGTGGGTCCTTGAGCAAGGCCCTTAACCCCCAGCTCCCTGGGCGCCCCAACAGGTAGCTGCACTTCGCGGACAACTTACTCCACAAAGAGTAAGTTGAGGGAGACATAAAAAACACAATTTCCCCACGGGGATTAATAAAGTCCATCCATCTATGGAATATTATTTAGCACTATATAACGCAGAATATAAGAATTACGATTTTATAAAAAGTATGCCAAATATCCATGATATAATCATTACAATGTAAACATTATAATGTAATCAACACAATGGAACCAACTGAGTATGTATTTGCACCTTTTGTTAGTCTGAGTTTCTGTTAGCTACTTTGTTAGTCCTGAATCTATGAATATTCACATTTTTATCGCGTATATTTTATCACTATGTAAAAGGACAAATATATTATCAACCTTTTAGTGAGACAATGTGTAAACGGCTGAAACTACCAAGGTTTACTACTGAAGGAAGGGATTCACCTGAGTTCACCAAAAGTTCATGGCTGAGTATTTTTAAAAAACCAAGTGGAGCTGCTCGCGCCACTATTATGTTCAACCGAGAGGCCAAACGGTAAAAGAAATGACTGTCAAACTTATCACCTAGGGGTAAATATAAATCTATACAAATATCACCTGCATGCACATTACTTCTTTTACAATAACCAACTCCTGATCCATACTGTTAGTCGTGAAAAAAATAACTATTGTGTACATAGAGGCCCTGTGTAAAAAGATAACTGCCAAGGAAAAGATCAAAAACATTTATTTCAAGGATTCAAAGTTTTTATGGTCATGTACAGTGTACAGTGCAGTTCTTATTTGATTAACTTGAATGTCTTCACAGACAAGACGATTAAACAAATAAAGCAGCGCAACATTATAGTAACTAACAACAAACAAAGCTCACGAGTACTATTACAATATTCATATCATTTATTTAAATTTAATTTTACCAAGTAAATTAATTGAAAAGCAGTTACCGCTTTACCTGCTTCTCGGGAGAAATAGCAGATATACAAACGTCATGTATGTAACTAAAATCTTAAGCCAATAAGGGCAAAGTTGTGTCGTAATGGAGGCGGATCCAGCCTGTGCAGCCTGCTAAGAGGTGCTGCCTGATGTGTCTTGCTCTCGCGGAGTTTTGGTACCATGTGACATGGTGACGTAATGCAACGGGCGATAAAAAATATAACCATGATGCATTGCGTCAGGACCAGAATGCATTGCTTTAAGCTAGCGCTGTATGTGGGTGCATGAAGTGGAAAGCACCCAATAATAAACATAACATTTTTTAAAAAATGTTTTCTTCACCGGTGCAGTGAATTTAAATAAAGAGCTATGATGGTGCTGCAAATGGCTTTGCATAGTAGTTAGTAGTAGCATTAGCCGCTGTGTGCGGCATTAGCTTTCTACAGTCCTTACAGATGGTTCGTGTTTTGTCTGTCTCCCTTTCGCCATTTATATTTTCCGCCGGGCACCCGAAATGCTGACACACAAAAGATTCAAAAGTGTCTGGGGTATCTACTATAGTAATTTAGTCAGATGCCGACATATTTACAGCAGCTCATTTGCAGCGCATTCGTGAAACGGCTTTTCGCTCCAACGAGAAATCTCGTCATGTTGTAATATCGCGAGATCTCGTGACACGCGTTTCACTCCCACTTCTTAGTAACAGTCATGATTTGATAAAGTGACAACCTGCGTAATAATTGGTAATACATAGAGTTTGCTATTGTTCAGGCTAGCAGACTGTTATGGCTTGAGGTTAATGGTGCCTGTTACTTGTGAATTTTCACATTTGCAGGGATCTTCTGCCTCGTGAACGTGAAACGGGTAATTATGCTAAAAGAAGAAAAAAGCAGAACTGCAATGTGTGTAAGGCTGGTGCTGATTTTTCAGTCTGAACACAGTAAAATTTATACAAATTACCTGTATTCAAACTTGTATTCTTTATATAGTTTGGTTAATTACTATTTAAAAGTTTTATCTGCGCTCCATTGTATAACTTATATTGGAGACTTGTATGTACTTTTCGATTGGAAATGGTTAGCTGTATACAGGGGCGCCGCTAAGGGGGGGAAAGTTGGGACAATTCTAAGGGCCCACGCCCTTTAGGGGCCCCCAGAGATCTGAATGGGTGTGGTAGGGGGGCCCAACCTCATATTTTGTCATAGGGCCCAAAATTGCTAGCGGCGCCCCTGGCTGTATATACTTTGAATATTTTTATGATTAATTTCTTTGTTTATTTAATTTGGCAACAGATCTGCACTTTTAGCAGTATTGCTGTCAATTTTTGTGAAAGTTGTTACTAAATAAAACAAAAGAAGCAGACTTGTGTAAATCCTATATTGGTCGTGTATTCTTCCTGTAGCGTAGTGACAGCTTTTTGTACGGAAGCCGTGAACGGCTGTGCTTGCAAATATATTTTCTTCTGAATAATTAGAAGGATAAGCATATTTTGTCGCCGCCGCGAGATAGTCATGCCATACACAGCTCTGCTCGTTTTTGTACTGTAACCGTGTTACTTAATTTGCGAATCCATGAATTTAACGTTGACATTAAGTCAACATTGACATTGACAACGTTGACATTAAGTGTTGCACCTATCTAGTGTTTTACCGTGAAGGGCATGTTATATCTTGTCTCTAAGTCGCACTATGGTCCAGGGGAATGCTATGTCATATTAGAACATGTGTCGATGATGTGGCAATATAAATATTTTAGAATACTGTCAGTTTTAGTTTCAGAAATCCATCATTTGAGAAAAAAGGCCAGTCACGACAAATATATATGGAATATAACAACAGAGGTTAGCTGTATTTGTTTAAGTGTAAAGATGCACATAGAAACATGCATGAGCTCATCTGAGAATAAACTGAATGCAATGAAGATTTGTGACTCCTGCTGGAAAATGCGAATAGTGGCAGGGTCTTCAAGCAGTACATTTGTCTGAGAGTCAGTTAATATTAGGAAAGGCACCGTTTTTTTTTTCAATGGCGCTAATTATCAAGAAGGAAATGGAGTACCCCAGTACCTGGTTTACGGGCACTGGAAGCTCCAGTATCAGTCAGACTTTCATGTAAGTATATGTGTGTTTAATGACTTGTGCATGTTTCATCTTTACCAGGGGCAGAGGGGAAACTCAATAAATAGCCTTCTCTCACACTTCCAGGCCTGCAGAACTGAGCATGTCCCCTGGTTTTGTGCATATGTCTGTAGGCTTTGAGTTTTTCCTATGGGGGCTTCAATTTCCTCCCAGAGTACAAATACGTGCAGATCAGTTGCATTGGGGAGTCCATACTGTGATGCTGAGTGGGTGTAGGAGGAGATTGAGAGATGAAACTCCGGATGATTTACTCCCTCGGCTAACTAACCAGAACAGGATCGTACCAATACCAAAATGATAAGTTTATAAATGTTTTTCACTACCCTGATTCATTCAGTTATTTCTGTTTGTTAATTCCATCCCCCAAGCAAATACATAAATAAACAAACAAATATTCAGGAGGAATGTGTCATAGGTGATAGAATCAGTGGATGAATCTAAAGAAAAAAAGTAATGATTTCTTTCTCTCCAAAACACAATGCACAAAACTCTTAAGTTAGGTAAGACATTGAAATTTTATGACAGTAGCATGATGCAGAGGAACAACAGAAGGAAAAATCTAACTAAACCTGAGTCAACTAGGACTAATTACACTAAATTAAGTGGAACACACAAAATACCTAAAACAACTTAATAAACAAGCAAGAAATATTACATTTGATTAACTATACTGATGCCTGAGGGAAGTTCTTGTGCATAATGCAGCAAGTATATACAGCTGCAGAGACACTACACATAGTGCAAATAAATTAAAAAGTATACAGTACACACACTGATTCCTGAAAAATCTAAATACCATGGAATACTAATGAAATACTGATGATGATGATAATAATAGAAATAATAATGAATTAGTTTAGGGTATTATGCAATTGACATGTACAATTAAAAAAGAAATTGCACCAGACATTTCCTGTGGCAAAGAAGGGTTGCTTTGTGCCACATTACTCAAGTCAATTCACTTTATTTTGTATAGTACATTTTCATAGCCTTACATTGTCTCAAAGCACTTTACTTTGTCCCTGCCCAATTGTCCCAGTGAGCAAGATCTAGCCTGAAAAATTAGAAAGCGACATTGGCAAGGATAAACTCAGTCATAGTAAGAAACCTTTGGAGGAACCAGAGTGAAAGGGGGAGCCCATCCTCCACAGGGCAGAAGTCAGGTTAACAAAGTCCTGATTTATATGGTTTATATGGTTCAATTAGTTAAGTCCGGATGTAAATACAGAATAACTGGCAGCAGGGCACACAGGAAAGACGTAAACAGGCAGGAGGGCAGGCAGGAGGGTGGCACAGGCAGGACGTAATGGGCAGGAGGGCGGGCAGGCAGGGCAGCACAGGCAGCCAGAACTGTTTTGCCACTGCAGTTTGTTTTACAATTTCATCTGCATTTGTTCCCCCAAGGTATAACAGCAGCTAATTTATGAACATGCTGCTTTTCAGAAAAGTTTAATTTCCAGGAGCATGACCAGTGCATACATTTAGTGTTGATGGTTCTTTGTAAAATGGATGTTCTGTACTTTTATTGATCTGTCCATCCATCCATCCATCCATCCATCCATCCATTCATCCATTTTCTAACTACTTCTGATGAAGTTCCGGGTTATGAGGTATCCTGAAGCCCAGGCAATATGGGACAAACACACACATGCACACACATAGGGTATACCTATCCTTATGGGGCCCGCTCATTGACTTCTATTGGATAAATGCTAACGCTAACTATGACAATCTTAACCCCCACCCTGCCCTAACCATAACCATAAGTAACCAAGCAAAATAAAAGAGGTTTTGCATTTTTAGTTTTTCCACAGCAGTCACAGATTTTTATAAAATAGAGTTTTCCTGGTTTTCAGTTTCGTGGTCCCCATAAGGGAAAAAAAAAACAGGTATTTATCACGCTATGGGGTAGGATAGGTATACCCGCTCGCACACACACACACAGACATGCACACAAATGGATAGATCACCACAGTTACTATGGATGTCGATCCTGCAATAATGAGACAGAACTATCATACTTAACAGGATCATATCCCTAGTTCTACATATGCATAATTATATTTAAAAAAGATCCCACGCACCCAGCACATGAGATGTTTGAACTTCTGCCCTCTGGTAAACGTTACCGCAGTATGCATTGCAGAACAACCAGATTTAATAAGAGCTTCTAACCCCAAAGCCATCAGAATACTAAATGCTAATGAACATACGTTTATGTGAAACCCTACTCTCTCTTACTCTCTGTGCACTTTATTACCACAACTGGTATTAAGTTTACTTTTTATTTATATAGTATAGTGCAATAATATAATCACGATTTGTGTGTGAGTGTGCCCTGTGATGGGCTGCCCCCCATCCTGGATTGTTCCCTGCCTCGTGCCCATTCCACATTCCGGGATAGGTTCCGGACCACCCGCGACCCAGTAGGATAAGCAGTTTGGAAAATGGATGGATGGATATAACTAACATAAGACAGACATTACACCTAACAAACAATAAACACGAAATAAAGGAGTGGATACAAAAAAAATGTAATGCAATGACCAGATTTAACACCTGGATTATGTCCCCCCTTAGTCTCCTTTGCTCGAGGCTAAACAGATTCAGCTCAGCTAACCTCTCCTCATTAAACATTCCTCTAAGACCAGGAATCATTCTCCCAGCCAAGCAAGCCTGAGTCCGGCTTCCACTCCCCCGATCCCCAGCAATGTTAACTTGGAAGGGCGTATTCTGTATGCACAACTGAGACAACCCAGGTGGAGCTCAGCTTATCGGCTGGCAAAATTGCCTTCAGGTATCACCCACCCTAGTGAGAGTCCAAGCTAGGGCCGTTCTCAGAACTCACCCTAAACGAAGTCCTGCTCAAAAGTTGTAATGACCGCCTGAGGTACCTGTCAGCCTTGCCCGTAATGAGTCAGTGGGTGTAGCCGGGCTGACACGCTTTTGGGCATCCAATTGCTGAGAACTCCCCTTCGGTTCTGACAAACTGTACGATCACAAGCAGTGACAGCAGAGCCACAGACAAGCTCAACCAACAGAGAGCGAATGGTAAGCACCCAGCACCCGAAGGGCTCAACTGATCACATCCAAACGACTTCCTGATGGGATTGTGTACGTAACTGGTTTACTGTTGTTAATAGTGGTTGAACTTCTATGCAAGTCCCCTTGTTGGGGGAGAGGGAATGAATGAAAGCATAAGGTGAAATAAAACCTAAAATAAATCAAAAAGGTTAAACGGGAATCAAACCAAATGAATTGTGTTTCTTATTCAATTGTAAACATCAATTAGTTATGCAACAATAACCTAATTGGATGTTAATGTATTGTGATCAAACTGATTTAGTCCGTGAAGTTGATTCCTGCTTTCAGGCAAGAACCTGTGTGTCCAATTATGCGTGTTGTATCACCGCAGTTGACCACCAGAGACCCAACTCAGATGTTGTTAACCTACTATGGCGGACCACTAGAGGTGCAATTTCAATGGAGTGGCACTGCTATGGCTTGCCACTAGAAGCGCAATTTCAAAATTGAGTGGTAGTTCTATGCCTGACCACTAGAAGCGCAATTTCGAAATGGAGTGGTAGTTCTATGCCTGACCACCGGGGGCGCAATATCGAAATGGAGTTGTAGTTCTATGCCTGACCACTGGAGGCGCGATTTTGAAATGGAGTGGTAGTTCTATGCCTGACCACTGGAGGCGCAATTTCGAACTGGAGTGGTAGTTCTATGCCTGACCACCGGGGGCGCAATATCGAAATGGAGTGGTACTTCTATGCCTGACCACCGGGGGCGCAATATCGAAATGGAGTGGTAGTTCTATGCCTGACCACCGGGAGCGCAATTTCGAAATGGAGTGGTAGTTCTATGCCTGACCACTAGAGGCACGATTACGAAATGGAATAGTAGTTCTATGCCTGACCACTAGAGGCGCGATTTCGAAATGGAGTAGTAGTTCTATGGCTTGTCACTAGAAGCGCAATTTCAAAATTGAGTGGTAGTTCTATGCCTGACCACTAGAAGCGCAATTTCGAAATGGAGTGGTAGTTCTATGCCTGACCACCGGGGGCGCAATATCGAAATGGAGTGGTAGTTCTATGCCTGACCACTAGAGGCGCGATTTCGAAATGGAGTAGTACTTCTATGGCTTGCCACTAGAAGCGCAATTTCAAAATTGAGTGGTAGTTCTATGCCTGACCACTAGAAGCCCAATTTCGAAATGGAGTGGTAGTTCTATGCCTGACCACTAGAGGCGCGATTTCGAAATGGAGTGGTAGTTATATGCCTGACCACTAGAGGCGCAATTTCGAACTGGAGTGGTAGTTCTATGCCTGACCACCGGGGGCGCAATATCGAAATGGAGTGGTAGTTCTATGCCTGACCACCGGGGGCGCAAAATCAAAATGGAGTGGTAGTTCTATGCCTGGCCACTAGAGGCGCAATATCGAAATTGAGTGGTAGTTCTATGCCTGGCCACTAGAGGCGCAATTTCGAAATGGAGTGGTAGTTCTATGCCTGACCACTAGAGGTAACCAAAGATATAGCTAGGCGGTTGCCGACGCTAGATGAGTGACACACACATTTAATGCATGCGCATGCTGCTTGTGGCCTTCTTCTGTGCCTTGCACAGTATAAAACCCCTTAAAACAATTACTGAAGCGAGACGGCGCACGCGTTACGGCGACAGATTTAAATTGTGAGTGCACTATATCTCGTCGCAAATGGTGCTTAACCACGGTGGGTCTCAAGCACAGGAGACTCCCAATTTCTAAATGACACACACTTGGCTCACAGCGCAAAGTTGTGTTAAACTTGCTTTGTCTAAAGCAGGCACACACATACGAGTATGATCCTGATAGGTAACTAAGCTATCGGTCTTATGTCCAAGCGCAACATAATTTAGGTTAGAACCTCATAACAAGTATTCCCGTTCGCTAATAGAGAGATCTCTCCCAGGATATATAGAAACGGAGACACTCGTCCGAATTGAACCTGGAAACAAAGCGCTACATCTGAGAATCTCGTCAGACATAGGGTTAAAGTTTACTGCAGTTTAATACGAAAGAACTACAATGAAATCACCGAAAATAAAACAAAATAATATAACTACTAATAATAGAAATAAAAATAACTATAATAAGCCCATATGATCCCGCTTAAATGCCTTCAGATTGCCATGAGTGCGACTTTTGCAACCAGTTCACAGTAGCGCTTCTTCACTGCACGTTCGGTCATAAAAAGTTTAAATTGTGTGCTCAGAATAAGTTTAAACCTTGTGCCTTGTGATTATTAACCAATTTTTATGCTGAATGGTCGGCTCAAACTCAATTGCGAAACACCGTGAGTCTGTTAATGTGTGACTTAAATGGAACTCATTAATAACCAGTATCACGTAATAACCTGGGTTAGAATAGAAGGCTTGTCCAACGAGCTGCGTCACCAGGTAATGTAAACGATCGGTAGCGAAGCTCCCCTCACGGCCAATGAGAGAGAGTCTCGCGATATTTCAGGCGAATTTGAGGTTTCAGAGCGTAGATCGCACAGGCAGGGATTCTTGTGAGCACTCAATGAACGGAGGCTGAAGTTGTGTAAAAGACATGCATTTATTCCTATAACTAACATAAGACAGACATTACACCTAACAAACAATAAACACGAAATAACGGAGTGGACACAAACAATGTAATCATGAAAATGCAATGACCAGATTTAAAATGAGTAACCTTAAAAGGGAAAATACTGTTCTGCAAAGCAAGCAATTTGTGGAAATACTGTCCTAAAGTAATATAGCAGGTGAATAGGAGTTTAGGTTGTTATAAATGAAAGGAAGTTTGTTTACTTGGTTGCAGAGTGGGGGGGGGGGGGTCTTGGCAGTTGGTTGCGGAGGCTGATGAGCTGATGGGTGATGGCACTCAGGGAGGCGCGGTGTTTGCAGCGGTTGTTGGAGTGGAGCCCCTCTGATTCCCTCTCCTGGTGAAGCTTGGGCTTGGTTGCAGTTCTCTGTCCAGCTGGGTCTTCACTGATAGGCTTCAGGAGGGCTTCTTGTGGGCTTCTCTTCTCTTGGGCTGATGTTCTCTGCCTCTCTTCGTGCTGATGGTCTTTTGTTTTCTCCTCCCTTCTGTTTCTCCTCTCCTGGCTTTGTTCTGAGGTGCCAGGTTTTATAGTGTAAAGTTCGTGAATAGGAGTGACCAGGAATTCGACTCCTGGACCAATGGCTGACCATCCATTTGGCGGGCTTTCGGAAGGGGGTCTGTATCAGTCCTTTTGAGATTTATGACCAGAGTGATTTCCCTTGTATTGATGATTTTCGTTAGGCTGGTGTAACTTTTGATATATTCACTTTCGTGGTAACCACTGACCAGATTTGGAAACTGGAGTGATTTTCCATCGGTTTGATACCAAACATGCCATAGCAGCCTAGCGGTTCACACCTCATACCATCTGTAATGATTAATTAATGATTACTTATATTATGTCGTTATGTTATATTACTCACACCTTATTTTATGCCTCACAATCTATATAATTGTAAATATACTGTGTAGCTGCTGGCGCGTTCCAAACTAAATCTCATTGTACTTACAATGTCAATAAAAACATCCATCCATCCATCTAGGCAGGCCAGTGTCGCCTCCATCCTTCCTGAAGTCAGTGATTCCTTTGTCTTTGTGCTGTTTAGTGCCAAATTGTTTGCTGAACTCCAACCTATCAGTTTCTGGACCTCATCTCTGTAAGCTGACTCATAAGAACCAAAGAGATTTACAAATGAGAGGAGGCCATTCGGCCCATCAAGCTCCTTTGAGGAGAACTTAGCTAATAGCTCAAAAATCTTATCTAGCTCTGATTTAAAAGAACCCAGGGTTTTAGCTTGTGTTACAATAACAGGAAGACTATTCCATACTCTAACTACACGCTGTGTACAGAAATGCTTCATCAAATTCGTTTTAAAATGTTCTCCAGCTAATTTCCACTTATGGCCACGAGTTCTGGTATTTAAACTAACATTGAAATAGCCATTTGGCTGAACAGCATCCAGACCTGTTAGAATCTTAAACACCTGGATTATGTCCCCCCTTAGTCTCCTTTGCTCGAGGCTAAACAGATTCAGCTCAGCTAACCTCTCCTCATTAGACATTCCTCTAAGACCAGGAATCATTCTCGTTGCCCTACGTTGCACCTTTTCCAAGGCAGCAATGTCCTTCTTAAGGTATGGTAACCAAACCCGCACACAATATTCTAGGTGGGGTCTTACCAAGGAATTATATTATCGTAGCATCACTTGCCTTGTCTTAAACTCCACACACCTAGAGATGCAATGTGCCTTCTCGCGTGGTGTTCCTGCAGAGGGAGTCTGTGAGTGCTGGAGATTGGGGGAGGGGGCAGTGTGGCTATGTCTGCTCTGTGTTCCTCCAGACGAGCAAAGAAGCTGTTTAGCTCCTTTGCTAAAAGGGCGTTGCTGTTAACAGTGACGGTGTTGTTGCCTTTGAAGTTTGTAATGTGTTGTATTCCCTGCCACACCCACTGTGGGTTGTTGTATGTGAAGTAGACCTCTATTTTCTGTTTCTCTGCCTGCCTGGCAACCTTGATGCCCCTATTCAGGTTAGCTCTGGCTGCACTCTGTGTTCTTGACTGCGCTGTCTTGTCCTGTAGTATTGTATTGTTGCTCTTGTGTTTATCTTGCACTTTCTCCCTCTGTTTGTGCTCCTTTCACTCTGTATAGTTCTATCTTGCCCGCACTTGTGTCATCTTGTGTTGTTTCTGTTTTTCTTCTTTGTCTTGCACCGTGGTCCAGGAGGAACAATGTTTCCTTTCACTGTGTACTGTGTATATTGCTGAAATAACAATAAACCCACTTGACCACCTGCCTCAATTCATCCTGAAGAGTTTTCCAATGTTGTTCAAAGGTCTGTTTGTTTCGAGTGAAGGACACGCCCCTGGACGTGCTGGATAAGGGGACCACAGATCAGTGTCCTCAGTCCTGCTTCTCCCTTCAAAGCTGAGAGGAAGATGACCCGCCTGCTGCTTCTGGTTTTGGCTTATGGAGCTCTGCTTATCTCCACAGAGGCCCAGCAAGATTACCACTTCTCTACTGTAGCTGGCGTTAATGACGCTGTTTCAGCCATTTTATATTTTCTGTTTACTTATTCTGTCATGTAAGACTGAGACAAGTCTCCCTGCACTCACAAGACGGCCATTAAACTCGCAGTCGAAAATGCTCATCAAGGAACCCGTCAGCACATGAATTTCTATAACATCCAGGGCCGTCCGAAGGTAACTGCTGAGAAAGTGTTTACAAAAGTGTGAAACTTTCATCATCTGCAAGCTGAACTAATGAGTATCACATTGATTTTGATGTTTTAATTTCAATGCATATGATGCTTAATGTCTCTTCACAATGAAAGTGATGGTTGTATATCTCAGCCCTGGTCAATTTTACCTTCTCACAGTTTCTCTCTGAATCTGCTGCAGTCAAGTCTGTGACAGTTTGCCATTTTTTGGGTGATTATTGTTTGTTATATTGCCTTTAAAACAGTTGTAGGCAATTTTGTATATAACGTGTTTATGTGATTTAGATCAGCAGTGAATACATTGACATTGAGATTCTCTTGAGAGCAACAAAATGTCCAAAGTCAACTGCAACAGACCATCGGGCTGACTGTATTTTCATGGACAAGAGGGTAAGTAAAGAGTCACTGTGACTGTGAGCATTGGACATATCAGTTAGCAAATTAATTTAGGTTCATGTTAACTTTTTTGATGCCCTGCGGGGGAAAGTTAGCCAACAATAAAGTAACAAATACATAGGTGGCCTCAAAGAGCCAGTTCCTTCACCTTATTCTCAAATTTTAGTAGGTTTACAGGCTTAAAGGCTGGATTACCAGGCAGAAGCAAATGCTAATCATCTGAGGGGTGACCTGTAGATTATGCTTCGAGCTATGAACCCTAGCTGGCCTTATTTAAAGACCTGTGGGCTGTACTACAAAGCGGGTTTTACATACCCAGAGTTAACTCAATCGAGCCAGGTTAACTAAAACTCATTGTTGAAATCAGCCTTAAATGGCAGTGTGGTGTTTTGTGGTGAAAGGGCAGGACTTAACTCTTGTTTTAATTAGAAAGCCAGTAATTAAACCTGGTCAGAGCAGGGTAGATGTGCAGTGTGAATTACCCTTTAAATTTACCTCTTTAAATAGTGAACTACAGGACCACTTAGCTTGATCGGAGGACAGTATTTTAATACAGAGCAGTGTTCAGTTAAACGGGATTTGTTGTTCATACTTTTAGATGAACTTGCTTTGTATAATATAGCCTTATGGTGACCCTGCTTTGGAAGCTCTTTCCTCTAAAATTGTTCTGTGTCATTAAACCCTGCACTCCAGCAGCTCTGCCTTAAATCATTAGATATATCTTTACTACACCTTCTCTCACTGTATTTATTGCCCACCACTCTTTAAATACTGTTTTTGTGTGTCTGTGTGTTTTTGCAGCCATTCATTAACTGTAGAGTTTGCAGCAGACGGTCTGGTAATGATCTTACACATCCATCAAATGACTGTGTACCAAACAAGAAAGTGGATGAAGTAAGTGTAGAGAGTCTTAGCATTATGGAAATGTAACAGGTGTGTGAATTGTGTCTAAACATGTGGTTAAACTTTGATTGTGTTTGTACATGCAAAAATTTGATCAGAGTACTGTTTATTAATGACAATGTTACTTTTAATCTGAACAACAGTGGCAGCACCAAGGAAAAGCTTGGGGGGGGGGGCTCTAGCTCCTCCTCCAATGACCATAGTACCCCCACAGCACCCCCAAAATATTGGTTTCATTTTTTCTTTAACTATCTGTAAAATCTGTATATTGTGTAAGACATTTTTGCGGTTTTTACAGCATACTTGTAGTGTATTTTTTCTTCAAAGTACACATAGAGGCTCTGTGAGCTAGACGTTAGAATTTCATATTTTATCCTATTTTATCCATGCTGTAGCTTATCGTGCTGTGTGCTTCTATACACCATCTACATAAGCTGAAAAGCTAAAGCACCCGGTCTAAATAATCTCACTCCCCTATAGCACCTGTAGCATTAAGTCACTGGCGCTGCCACTGCTGAATAAACGACTCCAATCTGACTAAACCGCTTAACTTTTCCTCCCCATGTTACATTTCAGGACAAACGACGTAATATGTGTCCTTCTGATAAACCTCTTCTCAGACCTAAAACTGCCTTGGCTTCCAAGGACACTAAAGAAGCTGAAGGAGACCGTCTGGCTGTTTCTGATGGCTGATGGTCCTGCAATGTGGACCAGAGGAGGAAACTGGGAGGGAAAATGCTTTGCTTTATATCATGCCCACCCAAAGCCCCCAGTGAGTAAGCCATAGGCGCCGATAGCATGGAAAAACTCCCAAGAAGGAAGAAACCTTGGGAGGGACCAAACTCAAAGGGGGAGCCCATCCTCCTGGGGCCGGCAAAGTGTAGGTGCAGGATCACAAAAAAAGTTGACGAGAGAAACGAGAGAATTCGACTGTCCCTCACAAAAACTGTAAAGTTTTAGTGGCTAAATTGCTTTTTCTATGCCTTTTCAAACAGGAGGAGATTTGTTTGGCTATACGTAGAAATTTTCTATACAATTTAGACAGCACAGAATCATTAACCTACTTTAATGCATTTATTAATACAACCACATATTTCACACATTTTGACATCAGTCATGCAGTGAAGATACAGTCTCTTTATTTCTTGACGCCAACCCTCCCCATTAATCCGGGCTTGGGACCGACACCTAGTTGAGCTGGCTTTCTCCCTTAAGTGGCTGGGTTAGGCTAAACTATGTACATATTTATGAAGACTACTATAAATTTATAAAGACCTCCCTAAATATGTAGTCTAACAAAACGCAGTTTAAAGAAGGTAGCCTACCTGGTAAACAAAGAAATTAAAAGGCCCACAGCATATAATCGGGCTATATCCAAGCAGTTTTTAAGAACGTAACCTACATGGCGAAATTGAATTACTTTCTGGACCAACAAACGCAACCAGACATGAACATTATGCACCTTCCTAGTCTTGATGTATGTCGTCATACAGATGAGGACGTTAAGGCAGCCTTTAGGTCCGACCCATCATGCACTGCAGTTTTTTGCAAATTCCTCAGATGGAAAACCATTAAATACCTCTTCTATTACCTTATATTACCTTATATTCATGTAATAAATATACAAATATCAATTAGTTGGAAATCAGCCAGACAGACGTAATTACTACAAATGGTTTCCACTGTATTTGTGACTCTGAGTGCCGCAGGCTTGGATGCAGTGCCGCACCATTTTGTAAGTAAATTAATAAATATTAATGAGACATCACCTACCACCCTGCAAAAAAGAAATTTGCCGCTCGTCCCCCTGCACATGAACCAACATGGCTGTGTCAACCAGCGGAGCTCCGGAGCCTCTGGAGAAACACGCGGCAAAAAAGGCTCGCATACGGTCTTCCAGAGTTTGGGAATACTTCAGTCATGACACCTTTTCTGCGCCTCTACTGTAGCTGGCGTTAATGACGCTGTTTCAGCCATTTTATATTTTCTGTTTACTTATTCTGTCATGTAAGACTGAGACAAATTATCGTTTACGACTATTCTTACACACTGTAGCCTGACTTGCTGACTTAAGTAAGCTTAACTATAAGCTACCTTTGCTAGTGTTTGTGAATAACATGTTTCTCTAGTTATGAAATTATTCCATGTTTTAGCATCTGTTTCAACATTAAAGTCAAATTGGTATATTGAAATATGTAAAAACTATTGAACTATTAGCTTAAGTCTAACATAGAAAATCCTACTGAATCTCTTAAGATTTTCCTTTTTTGTTAATGCACTAATGTTTAAGAAGTGTCTTAAATTGAATTTCAGATTTGTGTGTGGGTGGGAGTGGGTGAATTGTATTAAATTCATACATTCATTCTTTTGGCTCAGACATTACTGACCTAAAACAAATTGAGGCATTGGGTAAGTGCTTAAATTAGCTACTAAATGGCAAAAAATATTCTAAATATCACATTTTCCATTCTTCGGTATAATTTTAATGAATCACCTATGCTGCCAAACATTAACGCATAGATTGTCACAACACTCTATGTTTTAGTTCTTCTTTATGTGTATAGGACGGTGTGATGGTTCTGGTGGTGGGTGTGGCCGACGCTGCTCGCGATGTTTGGCTATGCTGCAGTCCCAGGGACCAAGTTGGAACACATTTCCACCTTCAAGCTTAGGTGGAAAAACGGCACCGAGACCCAGCAGCAGGACAACTTCTTGTCCAGACAACCAGCCCTGCTTCATCATTGAAGTAAGCCCTGTGAACAGGAGCGAGATGTACTTCTGCAGTGGATGTTATAGCGGAAAGAACATCCCCATCCTCACGTCTGCCGGAGTGCCCCCTCAAGTGGGTGTGTGACTTAACTCGATGGATGAATTGGACAGAATGTACTGTTACTAGAGGTCGACCGATATGGGTTTTTCAAGTCAAGGGTCAGGCGATGGCCGATATATGCTGCTGATTTTTTTTGGCCGATAATTGGACGTTTTCCCCTCTATTTGCATGGTAAAATATCACACTAATAATAACAAACGATACACAAAATTTCTCAATTTAGCATTTATTGAATACTCAACTTGGAAACAATAACACATTTATAAACAATAAAAATAGCAGCATCAGAATCTCTGTTAGTGCACAATATAGCAGCAAACTCCTCATGTTTGACGGAAGGAAATTTGTAAACAATACAAAAAGGAATAAGCATGTTATCTTTAGTTGTAATCCCACTTCCAGTCCCTGAGTCTTACTCACCACACTCATACTTCACAGCAAACAGACAGCAGTTAATTAACCAGAAGAGAAAAATGCAAAAACACAACAGAACTTGTAAATAATAACAAACTAATAGACAATAAAAATAGCAGCATCAGAATCTCTATTAGTGCCAAATATAGCAGCAAACTCCTCATGTCTGACGGAAGGAAAATTTGTAAATACACAAAGGAATGAGCACATCTTCAGTTTTAATCCCATTTCCAGTCCCTGAGTCTTCCTCATCCCACAAGCAGGCAAGGCATGTCACCCCGGTTGTGTGACACTTATTTTATATAATAAAATAAGTGCCCCCTGCGGCCCCAGAGCCCGAGCAGCCGTCTCCGCTGCCTGCAGCTACCGCGCCCACGTCCGAGGCGCTTTCCCTGCCTGCAGCTCCCGGGCAGGCGCCCCCTCTGCAGCCTGCAGCTCCAGTCCCTGGCCCCACTCCAGTCCCTTCTCCCCCTGTGACTCTGGTACCCTCACCCCGACGAGCCCGACCCCGGCCGCAGGTCCTTATGTCTGTGTCCCATAAGGGGAGAGGACACAGACGCACGGCTGGGGTCCCACCCGCCCAGCCCCCTGGCTCGCCCTCCCTCGCCGGCGCTAGGGCTTGGTCGGCACCTGCGGGTCCTGGCCCTCCGGGTCGGCTGTCGTCTGCGGGTCCCCCTCCGCGGCCTCGTCGCCCTGCCTCGGTCCCTCCTCCGGCGTCTTATCGGTTGCCTGCGGGCCCCCCGACGGCGGCTCCTCATTCGCCTGCTGGTCCTCCCGCTCTGGCGTGTCGGAGGACGTCGCCGTCTGCTGCGGCTCCCCCTCTCTCCTTGCCCTCGCCAGGGTCCCTTCCAGCTCCTTCGTCCCCTTCCCTGGTCTCCCCTCCGACTCCCTCCTTCGTCCCTGCGTCTGTCCCTCACCCCGTCTCCTCGGCCCCTCCGGCTCCGGCCTCCCGGCCGCCTGCAGCCCTTCCGGCTGCCTCCCGTCGCCCGCTGGGTCTCCCTCGGGCTCCTCTTGGTTCCCCCTCCTTCTCTCCCTGGCCTCCCGTCTTTGTCCCTCCTGCCTCTGCTCCCCCTCGCTTTGTTCCTCCTGTCTCTGTCCCTCCTCTCTTTGTCCCTCGTCCCTCTGGCTTCTGCTCCTCTTTCCCCGATGTTCCCTTCGTTCACTCCCGGTCCTTTTGTCCTGCCTGTTCCCTCCGTGTCCCCCTTTCTGATCTGTTTCTCTGCCTTTCCTGTCTTATGTCAAGTCTTGTCCTGGCTCCTTCCCCTGTGCCAGTTCTGTCTGTCCGTTCTGTTCCCTGTCCCTCATTAATGAGGTTTTATATAGATATACATATATGCCCGGCTTGTCCGCTCCTCGTGTGTGCCACGCCCCCTGATTACCCACGTGTGCTTCCCTGATCGTCTCCTGCTTTGCCCGATTACTTTGATTAGTCATGACCTATTTTAAGTCCTGGTCTTACCTGTTTGCCCTGTCCGTCATTGTAGTTTGTCAATGCCTGCGTTCCGTCCTGCTCTACCCGCTCCGTTTCCCCGATTAAAGACCCGTTTTCACAAACACAAAAAAAACTATATGTATACATATACATACACTGAACAAAAATATAAACGCAACACTTTTGTTTTTGCTCCCATTTTTCATGAGATGGACTTAAAGATCTACAATTCATTCCAGATACACAATATTACCATTTCTCTCAAACATTTCTCACAAATCAGTCTAAATGTGTGATAGTGAGCACTTCTGCTTTGCTGAGATAATCCATCCCACCTCACAGGTGTGCCACATCAAGATGCTGATCTGACATCATGGGTAGTGCACAGGTGTACCTTATACTGCCCACAATAAAAGGCCACCCTGGAATGTGCAGTTTTGTCTCACAGCAAAATGCCACAGATGCCACAAGCATTGAGGGAGCGTGCAATTGGCATGCTGACAGCAGGAATGTCAACCAGATCTGTTGCTCGTGCATTGAATGTTCATTTCTCAACCATAAGCCGTCTCCAAAGGCGTTTCAGAGAATATGGCAGTACATCCAACCGGCCTCACAACCGCAGACCACGTGTAACCACACCAGCCCAGGACCTCCACATCCAGCAGGTTCACCTCCAAGATCGTCTGAGAGACCAGCCACTCAGACAGATGATGCACGGCCCCATGTTGCAAGGATCTGTACACAGTTCTTGGAAGCTGAAAATGTCCCAGTTCTTGCATGGCCAGCATACTCACCGGACATGTCACCCGTTGAGCATGTTTGGGATGTGCTTGACCGGCGTATACGACAGCGTGTACCAGTTCCCACTAATATCCAACAACTTCGCACAGCCATTGAAGAGGAGTGGACCAACATTCCACAGGCCACAATTGACAATCTGATAAACTCTATGCGAAGAAGATGTGTTGCATTGTATGAGGCAAATGGTGGTCACACCAGATACTGACCGGTTCTGAGTCCCCAGACCCCCAATAAAGCAAAAAACTGCACATTCCAGGGTGGCCATTTATTGTGGGCAGTATAAGGTACACCTGTGCACTACCCATGATGTCAGATCAGCATCTTGATGTGGCACACCTGTGAGGTGGGATGGATTATCTCAGCAAAGCAGAAGTGCTCACTATCACACATTTAGACTGATTTGTGAGAAATGTTTGAGAGAAATGGTAATATTGTGTATCTGGAATGAATTGTAGGTCTTTAAGTCCATCTCATGAAAAATGGGAGCAGAAACAAGAGTGTTGCGTTTATATTTTTGTTCAGTATATATATTTATGGGTGTATCGAGACTAGATGGTCAGTATGGATAACTAAGGTGCACTAAAACTGGGTGAGCAGGCAAGGCATGTCACCCAGGTTGTGTGACAATTATTTTATATAAATGTATATATGTATATATATATTCCATCCACCATCCCTCCTTTACAGAGAACTGCGTTATTTTTATTGTCCATTACGAAAAAAATAAAAAAACTATATATATATATATATATATATATACATATATATTTATGGGTGTATCGAGACTAGATGGTCATTATGGATAACTAAGGTGCACTAAAACTGGGTGAGCAGGCAAGGCATGTCACCCAGGTTGTGTGACAATTATTTTATATAAATGTATATATATATATATATATTCCATCCACCATCCCTCCTTTACGGAGAACTGCGTTATTTTTCTTTTCTATTGCTAATAAAAAAACTATATATATGTACATGTATATATATATATATATATATATATATATATATATATATATATATATATATATATATATATATATATATATATGGGTGTATCGAGACTAGATGGTCAGTATGGATAACTAAGGTGCACTAAAATTGGGTGAGCAGGCAAGGCATGTCACCCAGGTTGTGTGACAATTATTTTATATATATGCATATACATATTCCATCCACCATCCCTCCTTTATGGAGAACTGCGTTATTTTTATTGTCTATTGCAAAAAAAAAACAGAAAAACTATATATATATATATATATATATATATATATATATATATATATACATATATATTCATGGGTGTATCGAGACTAGATGGTCATTCTGGATAACTAAAGTGCACTAAAATTGGGTGAGCAGGCAAGGCATGTCACCCAGGTTGTGTGACAATTATTTTATATAAATGTATATATATATATATATATATATATATATATATATATTCCATCCACCATCCCTCCTTTACGGAGAACTGCGTTATTTTTCTTTTTTATTGCTAATAAAAAAACTATATATATATACATATATATTTATGGGTGTATCGAGACTAGATGGTCATTATGAATAACTAAGGTGCACTAAAATTGGGTGAGCAGGCAAGGCATGTCACCCCGGTTGTGTGACAATTATTTTATATATATATTCCATCCACCATCCCTCCTTTACGGAGGACTGCTTTATTTTTAATATCCATTGCGAAAAAAAAACACAAGAAAAAGAAAAAATATCTATATATATACATATATATATATATATATATATATGGGTGTGTCGAGACTAGATGGTCAGTATGGATAACTAAAGTGCACTAAAATTGGGTGAGCAGGCAAGGCATGTCACCCAGGTTGTGTGACAATTATTTTATATAAATGTATATATATATATATATATATATATATATATATATATATATATTCCATCCACCATCCCTCCTTTACGGAGAACTGCGTTATTTTTCTTTTCTATTGCTAATAAAAAAACTATATATATGTACATATATATATATATATATGGGTGTATCGAGACTAGTTGGTCATTATGGATAACTAAGTTGCACTAAAATTGGGTGAGCAGGCAAGGCATGTCACCCAGGTTGTGTGACAATTATTTTATATATATATGTATATATATATTCCCTCCACCACCCCTCCTTTACGGAGGACTGCTTTATTTTTAATATCCATTGCGAAAAAAAAACACAAGAAAAAGAAAAAATATCTATATATATACATATATATATATATATATATATATATGGGTGTGTCGAGACTAGATGGTCAGTATGGATAACTAAGGTGCACTAAAATTGGGTGAGCAGGCAAGGCATGTCACCCAGGTTGTGTGACAATTATTTTATATAAATGTATATATATATATATATATTCCATCCACCATCCCTCCTTTACGGAGAACTGCGTTATTTTTCTTTTCTATTGCTAATAAAAAAACTATATATATATGTACATATATATATATATATGGGTGTATCGAGACTAGTTGGTCATTATGGATAACTAAGTTGCACTAAAATTGGGTGAGCAGGCAAGGCATGTCACCCAAGTTGTGTGACAATTATTTTATATATATGTATATATATATTCCATCCACCATCCCTCCTTTATGGAGAACTGCGTTATTTTTATTGTCTATTGCAAAAAAAAAAACAAAAAAAACTATATATATATACATATATATTTATGGGTGTATCGAGACTAGATGGTCATTATGAATAACTAAGGTGCACTAAAACTGGGTGAGCAGGCAAGGCATGTCACCCAGGTTGTGTGACAATTATTTTATATATATGTATATATATATTCCATCCACCATCCCTCCTTTATGGAGAACTGCGTTATTTTTATTGTCTATTGCAAAAAAAAAAACAAAAAAAACTATATATATATATACATATATATATATGGGTGTATCGAGACTAGAAGGTCATTATGCATAACTAAAGTGCACTAAAATTGGGTGAGCAGGAAAGGCATGTCACCCCAGTTGTGTGACAATTATTTTATATATATGTATATATATATATATATTCCCTCCACCACCCCTCCTCTACGGAGGACTGCTTTATTTTTATTTCCATTGCAAAAATAAAAAATTTTAAAACACAAAAAAAAAAAAAAACGAAAATAATAATAATAAAAATAATTTTGAATGTGTATTCAAATAAGTTTGAATGTGTGTGAACTATATATAAATATATATATACACATGCATATACAGAAATATATACACACACACACATATATATATATACACACACACACACAGACACACACTCACATAAACACATACACACACTGTGTACAGTCTTATGCAAAGGTTTGGCACCCCTTGACAAATAACATCTTTTCAATTACAAAAGCAACAATATCAGTTAATACAGTCTCTTTAGGAACTGGGGGAAAAATACACAATATTTTCAGCAAACATTGATGAATAGTTACTTTTTATGCCATAAATTGAACAAAATTACAAAATAAAAACATTATTATGGCACTCTGCAAAAGTTTGGGCACCCTACGTAATCAGTACTTAGTAACACCTCCTCTGCCAGATATCACAGCTTACAAGCGCTTCTTATAGCCAGCTGAAAGGCTTTCAGTTCTTGTACTTGGGATTTTCTCACATTCTTCCTTGCAAAAGGCTTCTAGTTCTGTAATATTCTAATATATCAAGGGCTGTATTGTCAAATAGGAGATCGGCAGCATTCTCCCACCTGAGAAAACTGTACTACAATGCCCTTGATAGTGTGTAGAAACACACTCGTCAGCTCTAGTCCTCCTGTAACAACGCAAAAGGACTGGCAACCCTCAGGTATTTATGCGTGCGATTGTATGATAAATTCACCCTGACAGTCTCACACTTCTCTTGGTACCAACAGGTCTCATGGAATATATAAAAGGCAACTGCAACAATTATACTCGGCACTAAACATCGAGGCACGGAAATGCAGCAGAGCTTGTGTATTTCTCAGGATGCATTCTAGTAAAATGCCCGGAAAATGAGCTAAAGACATATTTCAAGGGGCACTATATAAAACCGATGGAAATTTTACTGATTAAATAAAAGGAAAAGCATCGTTTGAAAAATCACAAATGTTTCTAAGATTCAATGCATCGCTTTTTGACCACATCATAGCGATGAACACATCATTGTTCCTGACAATGTCCTAATACAGAAATAAAACTTTATGTTGGTAAACTCAAAAAGCCTTCAGCTGTCACACTGGCTAACGATCTCAAACGATTATAAAGCAGCATTTTGAAAAGCGCTGTTTTAAAATAACAGATACAACACTTACCTTGTCTTCTGGCCAAATGCTTTTCACGGCTTGGCACTCCAACGGTGCTGAAACGAAATTTGTATTTCCTCCTACCTCGTTGGCCCTTCAGTTCTTCTTTTCTCCCTTTGGATGTTTTTTTCCTTCTTCTTTGGATATTGTTTTTTATTTTTGTTTGTTTTTTTTTACTTTGCATGTTTTTCCTTCTTCGGATATTATTTTTTTGGCTTATTTTTTTAGACGATGTTTTTTTCGTCTTCTTTAAAAATTGATTTTTTTCGTCTTCTTTAAATATTGTTTTTTTTTTCATCCTTTTGATGTTGTTTTACGGAACAAGAGCCGTACAGTGCTACTCTATCAGGAGGTAGCGCCAACTGAACGCCTTGAAGCAGTACCCAGCTCTTTTATAGGGAGCGTCAACCCGAAGTCAAGTTCTAGAACGTTGCACTCACTTTTCATTGGTTTCCCAGCTATGCTGTCAGAATAATGTTTGCTGATTGGTCGAAAATTTTAAAACGTACCCGAGTACTGTAAAAAAAACTCAAGATCTTGCTACCCTACGGAGCACCCATAAGGTGATTTTTTTTATACGTTATATGCAGCTATTTGTAGCAGGCCGTAATTAGACTAATCCACCCTTTGTCAATAAAGCCAACAAGAGAACAGGTTGCCCAAAGTTTGCTCAGGTACACGCCACAGCACAACCTTAAAAACACATCCAGCACAAATCACACTAGTGAATGACACAGCAAATCACAGCAATAAAAAAGACCCCTATGGGCAATCCAGCACCCAGACTACAGGTGCCAAAAGGCCCAGCCTGCCTAATAATGAACCCAAAATATACATACAACAAAGAAAAAGACACAAACAAAAAAGAAAATAAAACTAGCCAGCTGCTCCCACTAAACCCCGCTCCCGAGGCCACTAAGCCGGCTGGCTTGATAATACACGATACAACCTCAGATAAAACATATTAAAGCAACACCAGGGAGGTTTACAACCTGATCCTTAAAATTATCGACCCGTAATTCCACCTTGAAAACCCCTAAAGAACAGTAGTTTACCCCATGACTCACTGCCCCATTCAAACAAAAAAAAAACAGGTTTTTGGGGTAACCTTTAGGTCAGCTCTTCAAAACCAGGTATGAGGACTCTTCAGCTAATCAGTCCTCTAATTAGAAATCTAATTAGGGAGTTGCAGCGAAAACCTGCATACACACCGGCCCTTTGCGGATAAGATTGTTCACCCCTGAAACAAGCAAACAGAAAGGCTGCTACACTGCAAATTCAATATGCCCGCCGATGCTCCACCAAATCTATCAGGACCCTGCCTGTCTTTCCCGTGCCTGCTCCTTTGCCAATATGCCCTACCATCGGAACATGCACAGCCATCTCGCCCCGGCTATGCCTCCAGTCCGAACTGCAGTTCCTATACCTGCCTATAATTGCCTGGCTACAATCCATCCCCCAAAATGAAATTGATGACCCAACGATCACAGCTAAGAATTCTATCCCCAAACCACTGGTCTTCCTCCCCAACCGAACGATCATTCACTGACCGTGGTAACTTATAAGGGTTGGTATGATGACCAGTGGTGGACCTCACCGAACGTTTAACTGGTCTCTACACCTCGGGGGGGACATAACCTCCTCCATTATACGAGGCCTACTTGTGGATGCTCTATTGCGACCCCTCCCACCAGCCCTGTCCCCGTAAAATCACAGAGTCCTCATCCGATTCCATTTCTGTTGCCCCTGTGGGCAACCCAGACTCAGGAGACATTACCAGAACATCTTCCCCTGACATAACAACCCCCTGTGGTACTGGACGCAACTCTGTTCGGTGAACTTGACGGACAACCCCGTCCCCCTCCATTGGAGTTGCAGAGTAAACTGCACCCTGATCTTGGGGACACCGAACTACCATATACAAACAGGCATCCCAATGATCCTGTATTTTACCTCGAACATGGTTCCGCAAACACACCAGCTGACCTTCATCAAACCCCTAATCATTAACCAACTCATTGTGTTTCCGATTTCGTGGTGTGGCTTGTTCCTCCAACTAAGCCTTCACATACTCTTGAAGCACCTGCAAACTTTCCTGATGGTTTTGTACCCATTCCTCCAAAGGTCCACCATACTGACTGATCCCGGCAGGAGCCTGAAGATAGTGTATCGGTAATCGAGGCTCACAGCCAGACCTTAAATAAAAAGGCATCATCCAGTCATTTGGTGGGGTGTAGTATTGTAAGCTTCTCTGCTGGAGGAAGTGTGTGAAGCAAATTGTGCAAAAAAAATATTAAAGCAACACCAGGGAGGTTTACATCTAGATCCTTAAAATGATCGACCTGCAATTCCACCTTGAAAATCCAATTACCATATAAAGGATACAAGATGTAAAGATGACAAATGACATGGCACACATTTGTTGTTTAGACTGTTGTGTCAGGTTAATTGAAAGCTGAAGGATCTTAGTGTTTACTAGTCTAAGTAACAGAATGTCTAAACACTGTGCTTGCCTTTATGGGTTTTTAAGCAGAACATATAGGTATAGAAACATATTAACATTACGTTTCACGATTCACTGACTGGAGAATAGGAGAATATACACATCAATATTACTACTTAAGTTAACTAACCCTAATCCCAACCCCTATTGGCACGGAGCCCGCCAGGGTTCAGGTGAGATATAAATCTGTAATCTGTATCAATGGTTTTGCTATCCATACCCACCCTATTAATGTTAGCTTCCCAGGGTTTCTTGTTAGACAAGCTCTGTGTCTCTCTATACCCCCATTTACTGCACGACTGATTGTCCATTTATAAAGAATCAAATAGGGTGAAGATGGTTTTAGTTTACAATTACTCTGGAAGGTGACCAGATTAAAAAAAACTAAATACCATGCCTACGTGTATGTAATCTCCATCACAGTCCCCATTTTCCCCATAATCCTCGTTTTGATAGTGCCAATTTGTGTAATGTGAGTTTTTTTTTTTTTTTAAAAACTGTTATAGAAGAACATACTGGATGCCACATGTGTACAATTACCCCTTTCTAATTAGTGGGGTCCGTTGTGTCAGCTACAGCCTTTACTAACATACACATAAGTATACAGTCTTACAGCACTTTTGTTTTCCTTTTGTATTTAATGGTTTTCCATTTAGGGGGCAGCATGGTGGTGCAGTGGTTAGCACTGTTGCCTCACACCTCTAGGGCCCGGGTTCGAGTCTCCACCTGGGTCACATGTGTGTGGAGTTTGCATGTTCTACCCATGTCATCGTGGGGTTTCCTCCGGGTACTCTGGTTTCCCCCACAGTCCAAAAACATGCTGAGGCTAATTGGAGTTGCTAAATTGCCCATAGGAGTGTATGCGTGAGTGAATAGTGTGTGAGTGTGCCCTGCGATGGGCTGGCCCGCCATCCTGAGTTGTTCCCTGTCTCGTGCCCATTGCTTCCGGGATAGGCTCCAGACCCCCCGCGATCCAGTAGGATAAGCGGTTTGGAAAATGGATGGATGGATGGATGGACAGTTTTCCATTTGAGGAATTAGCAAAAAACTGCAGTGCATGATGGGTAGGATCTAAAGGCTGCCTAACGCCCTTAATTTGTTTGCAATTTCGCCAGGTAGGCTACCTTCTTTAAACTGCGTTTTGCTAGACTACACATTTCGAGATGTTTTATTGTAGTCTTGGTAAATATATATATATAGTTTAGCCTAACCCAGCCACTTAAGGGAGCAAGCCAGCTCAGGTAGGTGCCAGTCCCAAGCCCGGATTAATGGAGAGGGTTGGCGTCAAGAAATAAAGAGAAATAAAGACAACTAATACTCCTAGTTTGCGAGATCTGACTGCAATGGCAGCACTGCTACAAGGGTGTGGATAAATCTATACAAATATCACCTGCATGCACATTACTTCTTTTACAATAACCAACTCCTGATCCATACTGTTAGTCGTGAAAAAAAAAACTATCGTGTACATAGAGGCCCTGTGTAAAAAGATAACTGCCAAGGAAAAGATCAAAAACATTTATTTCAAGGATACAAAGTTTTTATGGTCATGTACAGTGTACAGTGCAATTCTTATTTGATTAACTTGAATGTCTCCACAGACTAGACGATTAAACAAATAAAGCAGCGCAACATTACAATAACTAATAACAAATAAACAAAGCTCACGAGTACTATTACAGTATTTATATCATTTATTTAAACTTAATTTTACCAGGTAAATTAACTACAAAGCAGTTACCACTGCTTTACCTGCTTCTCGGGAGAAATAGCAGATATACGTCATGTATGTGACTAAATTCTTAAGCCAATAAGGGCAAAGTTGTGTCGTAATGGAGGCGGATCCAGTTTGTGCAGCCGGTTAAAGACACTACGGGCATGTAAATGGAGAACGAAATTATAGTTATACCGAATCTCCTACACACAATACCAAGGTTACCAACTTTGGTCAGCTGACCGGAGTGAGACGTTCAATTCCCGTAAGATTTCTTTGCGCCAGCCTGAGAGTCTGAAAACACGTCACACCAGATGCATGAGAGATGGAAACCTGGGATATTCAGTCGAATCAGATCAAATATGATGCTAAGTTAGTACTAAGTTAAAATATGTTCCGGACTTGTAACATGCACCCATGATTTGGAACAGTCAGCAGGCTGTCTCTGGCCACGCCCCCTACACTCGGTCCGGCCCCTGGCTTTTCCTGAATTCTGATTCCTTTAGATAAACATTGACTTCATTGATATTGTTATTGATTTATCGACAGACCATCATACTTTTTAGACGTTATAATAACAACACTCTATTGATCCCCAAAGAGAGAAATTCTCTCCTTGCCTGCCCCCTCTTACTGTCCATGATACACAAGCACATATGTAGAAAAACGTCAGCTTGGAAGCCAAGGCTGGACTTAACCTACTCTATTCTGGTATTCTGTTCTCCCAAGTAAGGCATCCCAAGTTCGAATCCAACTTCCGACAAAAGTTCTTCAATCGCTACAGCACAATTTGAGCCACTGATCGGCTTTAATTGCTTTGTTTTATTTTTGCGTTTCAGGCAAAACTACATAACACTTAAAGACACTTCGGGCATGCAAATGGAGAACGAAATTATAGTTATACCGAATCTCCTACACACAATACCAAGGTTACCAACTTTGGTCAGCTGGCCGGAGTGAGACGTTTCTCAGGCGCCAGCCTGAGAGTCTGAAAACACGTCACACCAGATGCATGAGAGATGGAAACCTGGGATATTCAGTCGAATCAGATCAAATATGATGCTAAGTTAGTACTAAGTTAAAATATGTTCCGCACTTGTAACATGCACCCATGATTTGGAACAGCAGCATACCTGTCAAGGTTTGGATTTGAAAATAAAGGAAATTTTCCGGCACCCGCCGTGAGCCATCCCACCACCGCAACCAGGCTCCAGTATCCCTTACATTTTAAGACAGGAAATATAAAATAATATAAATTATATAAAATATAATATAAATATAATATAAATATATAAAATATATAAAATATATTTTTGGCCACAACCGGGATTCGAACCCCGGTCTCCCGTGTGAAAGGCGGCGATCTTACCACTACACTATCCAGCAACTATATAATATAAGGGAGATTTACGGGAAAATACTAATACGGGAGGACGGCGGGAAAGAGAAGTAAAATACGGTAGTTTCCCGGCCAAAACGGGAGACTTGACAGCCTGAGATGGCTGTCTCTGGCCACGCCCCCTACAGTCGGTCCGGCCCCTGGCTTTTCCAGCGTGTTCGCGAAAACGACTTCATTTATTTTCTTATTGATTTATCGACAGACCATCATACTTTTTAGACGTTATAATAACAACACTCTATTGATCCCCAAAGAGAGAAATTCTCTCCTTGCCTGCCCCCTCTTACTGTCCATGATACACAAGCACATATGTAGAAAAACGTCAGCTTGGAAGCCAAGGCTGGACTTAACCTACTCTATTCTGGTATTCTGTTCTCCCAAGTAAGGCGTGGGTTCGAATCCAACTTCCGACAAAAGTTCTTCAATCGCTACAGCACAATTTGAGCCACTTACGGCTTTAATTGCTTTGTTTTATTTTTGCGTTTCAGGCAAAACTACATAACACTTAAAGACACTACGGGCATGTAAATGGAGAACGAAATTATAGTTATACCGAATCTCCTACACACAATACCAAGGTTACCAACTTTGGTCAGCTGGCCGGAGTGAGACGTTCAATTCCCGTAAGATTTCTTTGCGCCAGCCTGAGAGTCTGAAAACACGTCACACCAGATGCATGAGAGATGGAAACCTGGGATATTCAGTCGAATCAGATCAAATATGATGCTAAGTTAGTACTAAGTTAAAATATGTTCCGCACTTGTAACATGCACCCATGATTTGGAACAGCAGCATACCTGTCAAGGTTTGGATTTGAAAATAAAGGAAATTTTCCGGCACCCGCCGTGAGCCATCCCACCACCGCAACCAGGCTCCAGTATCCCTTACATTTTAAGACAGGAAATATAAAATAATATAAATTATATAAAATATAATATAAATATAAATATATAAAATATATAAAATAAATTTTTGGCCACAACCGGGATTCGAACCCCGGTCTCCCGTGTGAAAGGCGGCGATCTTACCACTACACTATCCAGCAACTATATAATATAAGGGAGATTTACGGGAAAATACTAATACGGGAGGACGGCGGGAAAGAGAAGTAAAATACGGTAGTTTCCCGGCCAAAACGGGAGACTTGACAGCCTGAGATGGCTGTCTCTGGCCACGCCCCCTACAGTCGGTCCGGCCCCTGGCTTTTCCAGCGTGTTCGCGAAAACGACTTCATTATTTATCTGATTGATTTATCGACAGACCATCATACTTTTTAGACGTTATAATAACAACACTCTATTGATCCCCCTCTTACTGTCCATGATACACAATGACGAGACACATGTTCACTAATGACGAGAACTATTCTATTTTTCATGCCGGGTCCTTCAAATCTTACATTTACAAATCTTGTTCTTGTTCTCTGCTCGTTCCCGTAGATATATATTATTATACGGAGATTTACGGAGTCTTCAAAGACGGTCCAGCTCAAGGATCACTGTTGCTGTGGTGTAGATCAGCTGATCTGTAGTAGTCTTCTACGTACATCTTCTAGTAGACCTTCTGAGGGTACTTCACGCATTCTTGGTCGGAGGGTCCAGGTTTCCAGCTTAGCTTATTTCTTATTTCTCAGGTCAGCTGCTCTTGTATTCAGCCTACTAATATATATGGGCTTGGTACCCAATCTCGGAATGTGGGGATGATGATATCTCCCCCCTGACCTGTCGTCCTGGCTCCCCCTTGTCGTAGCAATCGTGTTGTACCTCATCAATCTCTAGTTGTGATAGCAGTTGTTTCTGGCCACAACCGGGATTCGAACCCCGGTCTCCCGTGTGAAAGGCGGCGATCTTACCACTACACTATCCAGCAACTATATAATATAAGGGAGATTTACGGGAAAATACTAATACGGGAGGACGGCGCGAAAGAGAAGTAAAATACGGTAGTTTCCCGGCCAAAACGGGAGACTTGACAGCCTGAGATGGCTTTTCCAGCGAAAACGACTTCATTATTTATCTGATTGATTTATCGACAGACCATCATACTTTTTAGACGTTATAATAACAACACTCTATTGATCCCCCTCTTACTGTCCATGATACACAATGACGAGACACATGTTCACTAATGACGAGAACTATTCTATTTTTCATGCCGGGTCCTTCAAATCTTACATTTACAAATCTTGTTCTTGTTCTCTGCTCGTTCCCGTAGATATATATTATTATACGGAGTCTTCAAAGACGGTCCGGCTCCAGCTCAAGGATCACTGTTGCTGTGGTGTAGATCAGCTGATCTGTAGTAGTCTTCTACGTACATCTTCTAGTAGACCTTCTGAGGGTACTTCACGCATTCTTGGTCGGAGGGTCCAGGTTTCCAGCTTAGCTTATTTCTTATTTCTCAGGTCAGCTGCTCTTGTATTCAGCCTACTAATATATATGGGGCTTGGTACCCAATCTCGGAATGTGGGGATGATGATATCTCCCCCCTGACCTGTCGTCCTGGCTCCCCCTTGTCGTAGCAATCGTGTTGTACCTCATCAATCTCTAGTTGTGATAGCAGTTGTTTCTGGCCACAACCGGGATTCGAACCCCGGTCTCCCGTGTGAAAGGCGGCGATCTTACCACTACACTATCCAGCAACTATATAATACAATATATAAAAAATATAATATAAATATAATATAAATATATAAAATATATAAAATATATTTTTGGCCACAACCGGGATTCGAACCCCGGTCTCCCGTGTGAAAGGCGGCGATCTTACCACTACACTATCCAGCAACTATATAATATAAGGGAGATTTACGGGAAAATACTAATACGGGAGGACGGCGCGAAAGAGAAGTAAAATACGGTAGTTTCCCGGCCAAAACGGGAGACTTGACAGCCTGAGATGGCTGTCTCTGGCCACGCCCCCTACAGTCGGTCCGGCCCCTGGCTTTTCCAGCGTGTTCGCGAAAACGACTTCATTATTTATCTGATTGATTTATCGACAGACCATCATACTTTTTAGACGTTATAATAACAACACTCTATTGATCCCCCTCTTACTGTCCATGATACACAATGACGAGACACATGTTCACTAATGACGAGAACTATTCTATTTTTCATGCCGGGTCCTTCAAATCTTACATTTACAAATCTTGTTCTTGTTCTCTGCTCGTTCCCGTAGATATATATTATTATACGGAGATTTACGGAGTCTTCAAAGACGGTCCAGCTCAAGGATCACTGTTGCTGTGGTGTAGATCAGCTGATCTGTAGTAGTCTTCTACGTACATCTTCTAGTAGACCTTCTGAGGGTACTTCACGCATTCTTGGTCGGAGGGTCCAGGTTTCCAGCTTAGCTTATTTCTTATTTCTCAGGTCAGCTGCTCTTGTATTCAGCCTACTAATATATATGGGGCTTGGTACCCAATCTCGGAATGTGGGGATGATGATATCTCCCCCCTGACCTGTCGTCCTGGCTCCCCCTTGTCGTAGCAATCGTGTTGTACCTCATCAATGTAGGGAGCCGCCCACTGGCCAATCCAATGGCGCAGCCGAAGGCTGTGAATGCGTGTTGGTCCTTCCAAGCGCTCCTGGGAATTACTTACCCTTTTTAATATACAAGATATTCTTTTAGACACACATCTGACTCCATTTTATTAATGACCTTATTTCAGTATATTGTAGTCATGACGTTTATGTTGTTCGGATTACTTCGGGACTCTCCTTTAGATTACCAACTCTAGTTTACCCCTGACGAAGGAGTCCGCCAGATTCGCCTCGGCCGACAGGGCGATCCGTGGGCTTGTTCCACAGGGTTTGTCTTAGATGCACGGAAATCGGCACCATTTAAGACAATGTCAGCCTCTGATTATTCGGGTCCCTCGACCTATATAATTTCCCAAAGGCCCAGTGTCTGCCAATTACTGAGCATGTGGGTGCCTCGGAGATTAAGCCGATGTTTACCCGAACCACACGTACATCCACCTCAGAGGCTCAGCCGGGGGCAGCCCATATCATAACATGTGTCAACCTCAGCGGCTGTGACGGCGCACCTTTTGTTGCGGTAGTTTGTACGAGGTTTTACTTTGGGCTCGTCTCAGGGACTCCGCCGATGCCGCCCATTGTCTTACCATGTGAGCGTCTCAGGGACTATGCCCGGTGCCTAGGAACATAGTGTGTACGCCCCTCAGAGGGCAGACCGGTACCTTTCATCAGCATGTGTTGACCTCAGAGGTTAAGTCGGCCCGTAACTGAGCGTGTGCGAACTCCAGAGGTGCGGTTTTGGTATCCACCTAACTTAACTTGGGCAGTCGAGTTTGGGACCCGGATAAAGGGGATTTAACCCAGAGGCTGCAAGATAGTATTTATCACTTTAGTCCTAATCAGGATAGAAGTCCAATCTGGAAAGTTTATAAAGAAGTTAGCAAATCAGACAGTCATGAAGTAATCAAGACAACATTTATTAAACATATTACAATATATAATTATTGACATGTGGCCACATACTTGTAAATACATTTGGACAAATACAATATTAAACAATCACATTCCTCAGCTGAGAGTGCACAAAGTTCTGCGGAAAGTATCTGACTACAGATGGACTTTCACGCAGTTCTCTGTGGGAGCTCTGATTACAGAGTAACTCCCCGAATCCTTCTGAGGCCCTTCCTTAAGTATCCAAACCAGGTGATGGCATGTCTCTGAAGACTGACCAATTTCGGTCAACGGTTAATTTTAGGGGCATTGTTGGCCTTGGTTCTCAAGTCCTCAGCCAATCAGATCACTTTAGGGGGTGGTCGTAATTCCCTTGTTCTGCCATGTGAGAGGCTCTCTCAGTTTGGTGGGTTTAGCCGAAGTTTCTATAGTTCTCTTAGGGAAAACTATACTGCCTTAAATCTGAGTGTATAACACTCGCCGTCTCATGCCTATTCAAACGAGACCAAACATGCGTGTATTTGTCCCTAACATCTATGTGTGGTGAGTTATCCTATTTCTAGTGGAAAAGGTGTCTGTGTCTGGGGACTGACAGCTGTTGTTGCTGTGGTTTGACTGTGGAACTCCGGCCACTCCAGGGGGTGAAAGGTCTTGCTTTTTCTGTATTGCTCCAGTTATTCTCAGGAGCCGGCAGGGCTTTGCCTTCCTTAAAAGGGATGGTTTGATGCGTGGAGTCCAATCTTGCCTGGGCCAGTGGATCCTTTTCTTGGAGCTCTGAGATGGACTGATGCAGGCTGATCAGAGTTGGGGCCTGCAGGACCTATAAGTTTTATGTCCTTACATCAATCTCTAGTTGTGATAGCAGTTGTTTCTGGCCACAACCGGGATTCGAACCCCGGTCTCCCGTGTGAAAGGCGGCGATCTTACCACTACACTATCCAGCAACTATATAATATAAGGGAGATTTACGGGAAAATACTAATACGGGAGGACGGCGCGAAAGAGAAGTAAAATACGGTAGTTTCCCGGCCAAAACGGGAGACTTGACAGCCTGAGATGGCTTTTCCAGCGAAAACGACTTCATTATTTATCTGATTGATTTATCGACAGACCATCATACTTTTTAGACGTTATAATAACAACACTCTATTGATCCCCCTCTTACTGTCCATGATACACAATGACGAGACACATGTTCACTAATGACGAGAACTATTCTATTTTTCATGCCGGGTCCTTCAAATCTTACATTTACAAATCTTGTTCTTGTTCTCTGCTCGTTCCCGTAGATATATATTATTATACGGAGATTTACGGAGTCTTCAAAGACGGTCCAGCTCAAGGATCACTGTTGCTGTGGTGTAGATCAGCTGATCTGTAGTAGTCTTCTACGTACATCTTCTAGTAGACCTTCTGAGGGTACTTCACGCATTCTTGGTCGGAGGGTCCAGGTTTCCAGCTTAGCTTATTTCTTATTTCAGCTGCTCTTGTATTCAGCCTACTAATATATATGGGGCTTGGTACCCAATCTCGGAATGTGGGGATGATGATATCTCCCCCCTGACCTGTCGTCCTGGCTCCCCCTTGTCGTAGCAATCGTGTTGTACCTCATCAATCTCTAGTTGTGATAGCAGTTGTTTCTGGCCACAACCGGGATTCGAACCCCGGTCTCCCGTGTGAAAGGCGGCGATCTTACCACTACACTATCCAGCAACTATATAATATAAGGGAGATTTACGGGAAAATACTAATACGGGAGGACGGCGGGAAAGAGAAGTAAAATACGGTAGTTTCCCGGCCAAAACGGGAGACTTGACAGCCTGAGATGGCTGTCTCTGGCCACGCCCCCTACAGTCGGTCCGGCCCCTGGCTTTTCCAGCGTGTTCGCGAAAACGACTTCATTTATTTTCTTATTGATTTATCGACAGACCATCATACTTTTTAGACGTTATAATAACAACACTCTATTGATCCCCAAAGAGAGAAATTCTCTCCTTGCCTGCCCCCTCTTACTGTCCATGATACACAAGCACATATGTAGAAAAACGTCAGCTTGGAAGCCAAGGCTGGACTTAACCTACTCTATTCTGGTATTCTGTTCTCCCAAGTAAGGCGTGGGTTCGAATCCAACTTCCGACAAAAGTTCTTCAATCGCTACAGCACAATTTGAGCCACTTACGGCTTTAATTGCTTTGTTTTATTTTTGCGTTTCAGGCAAAACTACATAACACTTAAAGACACTACGGGCATGTAAATGGAGAACGAAATTATAGTTATACCGAATCTCCTACACACAATACCAAGGTTACCAACTTTGGTCAGCTGGCCGGAGTGAGACGTTCAATTCCCGTAAGATTTCTTTGCGCCAGCCTGAGAGTCTGAAAACACGTCACACCAGATGCATGAGAGATGGAAACCTGGGATATTCAGTCGAATCAGATCAAATATGATGCTAAGTTAGTACTAAGTTAAAATATGTTCCGCACTTGTAACATGCACCCATGATTTGGAACAGCAGCATACCTGTCAAGGTTTGGATTTGAAAATAAAGGAAATTTTCCGGCACCCGCCGTGAGCCATCCCACCACCGCAACCAGGCTCCAGTATCAACAACAACAAACAAACAAATTTATTTTTATATAGCGCATTATCACAACATTACATTGTCTCAAAGCGCTTTACAGTATCCTCACCCAAAGCCCCCAGTGAGTAAGCCATAGGCGACAGTGGCAAGGAAAAACTCCCTAGAAGGAAGAAACCTTGAGAGGGACCAGACTCAAAGGGGAAGCCCATCCTCCAGGGGCCGGCAGGGATAGTCAAATAGAGAGAGGAGAGCAAGGAAGATAAGCCAATGCCGAAGCCGAGTCTTCTTCCAATTGCCAGGCAACCAGAGGTAAGGCAGCGGGTCATACATGGAAGATCAGAACGGCGAGCTGGATGCAGGGACGTCACTGGTGGTGGTCGGGTGTGCTGGATATCTTGATAGATTGAGGTCTCCAGGCATCACCCCCAGGAGGAGTAGGGGAAATAAAATGTACAATTAGGCATAGTAGAGGAGGCTATTGGCAGTGCTAAAAGCTAGGTGAGTACAATATGAAGTGCAATCTGCAAGCTCCGGCAGATATGGCTATGGCAGCATCAGTAGGAGGGAGAGGCAAGTGGGAATGCCGGCATGGGGAGTCCCTGAAATGTCAGCACTCCAGTTCCACAAGAGATTGCAAAGCTAGAGTGACAGCACTGACAATCCAGTTCATCCAAAGCCAATGGCACCGATCCCCACCCAGCTCTACACCTCACACTACAGGTCTGCCTGGGAGTGAAGAGTTAGCTAGGGCTAGAACTAGTGTCCCTATACGCTAAACTAAACAGGTGTGTTTTTAGTCTGGACTTGAGTTTTTAGTCTGGACAGAGCACGTTACTGACACACACATCTTCTTCGCAATGTTGCACACCTCTTTAAAATTTGCCTTTGTGATCTCCGATTGCCTCAATCGGACATCATTAGTGCCGACGTGGATAACTATCTGAGAGTATTTACGTTTACTTTTAGCCAGCACTTTTAAATTTGCCGAGATGTCGGTCGCTCTGGCACCCGGGAGACAATTTACAATGGTCGCTGGAGTCGCTACTCTCACGTTTCTTAGAATAGAATCACCAATTATTAGAGCACTTTCAACAGGCGTCTCAGTGGGAGTTTCACTGAGTGGGGAGAACCTGTTGGAAACGCGGATAGGCGAATGGTGCCGGTGTAAGTTTGGTTTGGATTTGCGACTATGCCGCCGGGTCGTCACCCACTCGCCTTGCTGCGAAGGCTCTGCTGCCGGAGCAGGGGGAGACTTACTGGCTATCGCGGACATATCCGGAGCCGCTAATACTGAGTCAATAAAACTCTCATTCTCCTGAATGTTATGTAACGTCCGGATACGTCCCTCTAACACTACAATCTTCTCCGTCAGTCTAGCGACTAACTGACACTTCTCACATGTATAAATACCGCTAATGACTGGAGAAGAATAGCTAAACATATTACACTCAGAACACGGAACAGTAGACATGGCGTTGTACTTACGTAAACTGAGGCTGTAAGGCTGGAAGCACCTTCTTAATTGAACGAAGATCGTGGGTCGGTACTTGCGTAGGTGATTAATCCGTCGGGGTCTGGGAAATTTTATTTATTTATTTTGGAGGATTATTAATCTTGCGAAGCTTTTTCCCAATGACTTAACTCGAATTATTATTTAGGTGATATCTATGGTTTCAAAGTTCGCGCGCTAGCAGTCAGTATCACTCTCGCAGGAAACAGGAAACAACGGAAATGACCATGTGTATCCCTTACATTTTAAGACAGGAAATATAAAATAATATAAATTATATAAAATATAATATAAATATAAATATATAAAATATATAAAATATAAAATAACCATTTGTCATTTATTTTCTATTAATTTTTCATGTTCACTCATGCGGCTCTGTCATTCACTAATGACTTGGATTTTTCATGCCGACTGACATCGTTCCTTCCCCGTGGGAGACAAATCTTACAGAACGCGTGACCCATCCTGCTCCTCTTCAGGAAAGTAAATTCGTCATCTTCGTCATCACCCCTTAAAACAATTACTGAAGCGAGACGGCGCACGCGTTACGGCGACAGATTTAAATTGTGAGTGCACTATATCTCGTCGCAAATGGTGCTTAACCACGGCGGGTCTCAAGCACAGGAGACTCCCAATTTCTAAATGACACACACTTGGCTCACAGCGCAAAGTTGTGTTAAACTTGCTTTGTCTAAAGCAGGCACACACATACGAGTATGATCCTGATAGGTAACTAAGCTATCGGTCTTATGTCCAAGCGCAACATAATTTAGGTTAGAACCTCATAACAAGTATTCCCGTTCGCTAATAGAGAGATCTCTCCCAGGATATATAGAAACGGAGACACTCGTCCGAATTGAACCTGGAAACAAAGCGCTACATCTGAGAATCTCGTCAGACATAGGGTTAAAGTTTACTGCAGTTTAATACGAAAGAACTACAATGAAATCACCGAAAATAAAACAAAATAATATAACTACTAATAATAGAAATAAAAATAACTATAATAAGCCCATATGATCCCGCTTAAATGCCTTCAGATTGCCATGAGTGCGACTTTTGCAACCAGTTGACAGTAGCGCTTCTTCACTGCACGTTCGGTCATAAAAAGTTTAAATTGTGTGCTCAGAATAAGTTTAAACCTTGTGCCTTGTGATTATTAACCAATTTTTATGCTGAATGGTCGGCTCAAACTCAATTGCGAAACACCGTGAGTCTGTTAATGTGTGACTTAAATGGAACTCATTAATAACCAGTATCACGTAATAACCTGGGTTAGAATAGAAGGCTTGTCCAACGAGCTGCGTCACCAGGTAATGTAAACGATCGGTAGCGAAGCTCCCCTCACGGCCAATGAGAGAGAGTCTCGCGATATTTCAGGCGAATTTGAGGTTTCAGAGCGTAGATCGCACAGGCAGGGATTCTTGTGAGCACTCAATGAACGGAGGCTGAAGTTGTGTAAAAGACATGCATTTATTCCTATAACTAACATAAGACAGACATTACACCTAACAAACAATAAACACGAAATAACGGAGTGGACACAAACAATGTAATCATGAAAATGCAATGACCAGATTTAAAATGAGTAACCTTAAAAGGGAAAATACTGTTCTGCAAAGCAAGCAATTTGTGGAAATACTGTCCTAAAGTAATATAGCAGGTGAATAGGAGTTTAGGTTGTTATAAATGAAAGGAAGTTTGTTTACTTGGTTGCAGAGTGGGGGGGGGGGGGTCTTGGCAGTTGGTTGCGGAGGCTGATGAGCTGATGGGTGATGGCACTCAGGGAGGCGCGGTGTTTGCAGCGGTTGTTGGAGTGGAGCCCCTCTGATTCCCTCTCCTGGTGAAGCTTGGGCTTGGTTGCAGTTCTCTGTCCAGCTGGGTCTTCACTGATAGGCTTCAGGAGGGCTTCTTGTGGGCTTCTCTTCTCTTGGGCTGATGTTCTCTGCCTCTCTTCGTGCTGATGGTCTTTTGTTTTCTCCTCCCTTCTGTTTCTCCTCTCCTGGCTTTGTTCTGAGGTGCCAGGTTTTATAGTGTAAAGTTCGTGAATAGGAGTGACCAGGAATTCGACTCCTGGACCAATGGCTGACCATCCATTTGGCGGGCTTTCGGAAGGGGGTCTGTATCAGTCCTTTTGAGATTTATGACCAGAGTGATTTCCCTTGTATTGATGATTTTCGTTAGGCTGGTGTAACTTTTGATATATTCACTTTCGTGGTAACCACTGACCAGATTTGGAAACTGGAGTGATTTTCCATCGGTTTGATACCAAACATGCCATAGCAGCCTAGCGGTTCACACCTCATACCATCTGTAATGATTAATTAATGATTACTTATATTATGTCGTTATGTTATATTACTCACACCTTATTTTATGCCTCACAATCTATATAATTGTAAATATACTGTGTAGCTGCTGGCGCGTTCCAAACTAAATCTCATTGTACTTACAATGTCAATAAAAACATCCATCCATCCATCTAGGCAGGCCAGTGTCGCCTCCATCCTTCCTGAAGTCAGTGATTCCTTTGTCTTTGTGCTGTTTAGTGCCAAATTGTTTGCTGAACTCCAACCTATCAGTTTCTGGACCTCATCTCTGTAAGCTGACTCATAAGAACCAAAGAGATTTACAAATGAGAGGAGGCCATTCGGCCCATCAAGCTCCTTTGAGGAGAACTTAGCTAATAGCTCAAAAATCTTATCTAGCTCTGATTTAAAAGAACCCAGGGTTTTAGCTTGTGTTACAATAACAGGAAGACTATTCCATACTCTAACTACACGCTGTGTACAGAAATGCTTCATCAAATTCGTTTTAAAATGTTCTCCAGCTAATTTCCACTTATGGCCACGAGTTCTGGTATTTAAACTAACATTGAAATAGCCATTTGGCTGAACAGCATCCAGACCTGTTAGAATCTTAAACACCTGGATTATGTCCCCCCTTAGTCTCCTTTGCTCGAGGCTAAACAGATTCAGCTCAGCTAACCTCTCCTCATTAGACATTCCTCTAAGACCAGGAATCATTCTCGTTGCCCTACGTTGCACCTTTTCCAAGGCAGCAATGTCCTTCTTAAGGTATGGTAACCAAACCCGCACACAATATTCTAGGTGGGGTCTTACCAAGGAATTATATTATCGTAGCATCACTTGCCTTGTCTTAAACTCCACACACCTAGAGATGCAATGTGCCTTCTCGCGTGGTGTTCCTGCAGAGGGAGTCTGTGAGTGCTGGAGATTGGGGGAGGGGGCAGTGTGGCTATGTCTGCTCTGTGTTCCTCCAGACGAGCAAAGAAGCTGTTTAGCTCCTTTGCTAAAAGGGCGTTGCTGTTAACAGTGACGGTGTTGTTGCCTTTGAAGTTTGTAATGTGTTGTATTCCCTGCCACACCCACTGTGGGTTGTTGTATGTGAAGTAGACCTCTATTTTCTGTTTCTCTGCCTGCCTGGCAACCTTGATGCCCCTATTCAGGTTAGCTCTGGCTGCACTCTGTGTTCTTGACTGCGCTGTCTTGTCCTGTAGTATTGTATTGTTGCTCTTGTGTTTATCTTGCACTTTCTCCCTCTGTTTGTGCTCCTTTCACTCTGTATAGTTCTATCTTGCCCGCACTTGTGTCATCTTGTGTTGTTTCTGTTTTTCTTCTTTGTGTTGCACCGTGGTCCAGGAGGAACAATGTTTCCTTTCACTGTGTACTGTGTATATTGCTGAAATAACAATAAACCCACTTGACCACCTGCCTCAATTCATCCTGAAGAGTTTTCCAATGTTGTTCAAAGGTCTGTTTGTTTCGAGTGAAGGACACGCCCCTGGACGTGCTGGATAAGGGGACCACAGATCAGTGTCCTCAGTCCTGCTTCTCCCTTCAAAGCTGAGAGGAAGATGACCCGCCTGCTGCTTCTGGTTTTGGCTTATGGAGCTCTGCTTATCTCCACAGAGGCCCAGCAAGATTACCACAGTCTCCCTGCACTCACAAGACGGCCATTAAACTCGCAGTCGAAAATGCTCATCAAGGAACCCGTCAGCACATGAATTTCTATAACATCCAGGGCCGTCCGAAGGTAACTGCTGAGAAAGTGTTTACAAAAGTGTGAAACTTTCATCATCTGCAAGCTGAACTAATGAGTATCACATTGATTTTGATGTTTTAATTTCAATGCATATGATGCTTAATGTCTCTTCACAATGAAAGTGATGGTTGTATATCTCAGCCCTGGTCAATTTTACCTTCTCACAGTTTCTCTCTGAATCTGCTGCAGTCAAGTCTGTGACAGTTTGCCATTTTTTGGGTGATTATTGTTTGTTATATTGCCTTTAAAACAGTTGTAGGCAATTTTGTATATAACGTGTTTATGTGATTTAGATCAGCAGTGAATACATTGACATTGAGATTCTCTTGAGAGCAACAAAATGTCCAAAGTCAACTGCAACAGACCATCGGGCTGACTGTATTTTCATGGACAAGAGGGTAAGTAAAGAGTCACTGTGACTGTGAGCATTGGACATATCAGTTAGCAAATTAATTTAGGTTCATGTTAACTTTTTTGATGCCCTGCGGGGGAAAGTTAGCCAACAATAAAGTAACAAATACATAGGTGGCCTCAAAGAGCCAGTTCCTTCACCTTATTCTCAAATTTTAGTAGGTTTACAGGCTTAAAGGCTGGATTACCAGGCAGAAGCAAATGCTAATCATCTGAGGGGTGACCTGTAGATTATGCTTCGAGCTATGAACCCTAGCTGGCCTTATTTAAAGACCTGTGGGCTGTACTACAAAGCGGGTTTTACATACCCAGAGTTAACTCAATCGAGCCAGGTTAACTAAAACTCATTGTTGAAATCAGCCTTAAATGGCAGTGTGGTGTTTTGTGGTGAAAGGGCAGGACTTAACTCTTGTTTTAATTAGAAAGCCAGTAATTAAACCTCCTGGTCAGAGCAGGGTAGATGTGCAGTGTGAATTACCCTTTAAATTTACCTCTTTAAATAGTGAACTACAGGACCACTTAGCTTGATCGGAGGACAGTATTTTAATACAGAGCAGTGTTCAGTTAAACGGGATTTGTTGTTCATACTTTTAGATGAACTTGCTTTGTATAATATAGCCTTATGGTGACCCTGCTTTGGAAGCTCTTTCCTCTAAAATTGTTCTGTGTCATTAAACCCTGCACTCCAGCAGCTCTGCCTTAAATCATTAGATATATCTTTACTACACCTTCTCTCACTGTATTTATTGCCCACCACTCTTTAAATACTGTTTTTGTGTGTCTGTGTGTTTTTGCAGCCATTCATTAACTGTAGAGTTTGCAGCAGACGGTCTGGTAATGATCTTACACATCCATCAAATGACTGTGTACCAAACAAGAAAGTGGATGAAGTAAGTGTAGAGAGTCTTAGCATTATGGAAATGTAACAGGTGTGTGAATTGTGTCTAAACATGTGGTTAAACTTTGATTGTGTTTGTACATGCAAAAATTTGATCAGAGTACTGTTTATTAATGACAATGTTACTTTTAATCTGAACAACAGTGGCAGCACCAAGGAAAAGCTTGGGGGGGGGGGCTCTAGCTCCTCCTCCAATGACCATAGTACCCCCACAGCACCCCCAAAATATTGGTTTCATTTTTTCTTTAACTATCTGTAAAATCTGTATATTGTGTAAGACATTTTTGCGGTTTTTACAGCATACTTGTAGTGTATTTTTTCTTCAAAGTACACATAGAGGCTCTGTGAGCTAGACGTTAGAATTTCATATTTTATCCTATTTTATCCATGCTGTAGCTTATCGTGCTGTGTGCTTCTATACACCATCTACATAAGCTGAAAAGCTAAAGCACCCGGTCTAAATAATCTCACTCCCCTATAGCACCTGTAGCATTAAGTCACTGGCGCTGCCACTGCTGAATAAACGACTCCAATCTGACTAAACCGCTTAACTTTTCCTCCCCATGTTACATTTCAGGACAAACGACGTAATATGTGTCCTTCTGATAAACCTCTTCTCAGACCTAAAACTGCCTTGGCTTCCAAGGACACTAAAGAAGCTGAAGGAGACCGTCTGGCTGTTTCTGATGGCTGATGGTCCTGCAATGTGGACCAGAGGAGGAAACTGGGAGGGAAAATGCTTTGCTTTATATCATGCCCACCCAAAGCCCCCAGTGAGTAAGCCATAGGCGCCGATAGCATGGAAAAACTCCCAAGAAGGAAGAAACCTTGGGAGGGACCAAACTCAAAGGGGGAGCCCATCCTCCTGGGGCCGGCAAAGTGTAGGTGCAGGATCACAAAAGAACTTGACGAGAGAAACGAGAGAATTCGACTGTCCCTCACAAAAACTGTAAAGTTTTAGTGGCTAAATTGCTTTTTCTATGCCTTTTCAAACAGGAGGAGATTTGTTTGGCTATATGTAGAAATTTTCTATACAATTTAGACAGCACAGAATCATTAACCTACTTTAATGCATTTATTAATACAACCACATATTTCACACATTTTGACATCAGTCATGCAGTGAAGATACAGTCTCTTTATTTCTTGACGCCAACCCTCCCCATTAATCCGGGCTTGGGACCGACACCTAGTTGAGCTGGCTTTCTCCCTTAAGTGGCTGGGTTAGGCTAAACTATGTACATATTTATGAAGACTACTATAAATTTATAAAGACCTCCCTAAATATGTAGTCTAACAAAACGCAGTTTAAAGAAGGTAGCCTACCTGGTAAACAAAGAAATTAAAAGGCCCACAGCATATAATCGGGCTATATCCAAGCAGTTTTTAAGAACGTAACCTACATGGCGAAATTGAATTACTTTCTGGACCAACAAACGCAACCAGACATGAACATTATGCACCTTCCTAGTCTTGATGTATGTCGTCATACAGATGAGGACGTTAAGGCAGCCTTTAGGTCCGACCCATCATGCACTGCAGTTTTTTGCAAATTCCTCAGATGGAAAACCATTAAATACCTCTTCTATTACCTTATATTACCTTATATTCATGTAATAAATATACAAATATCAATTAGTTGGAAATCAGCCAGACAGACGTAATTACTACAAATGGTTTCCACTGTATTTGTGACTCTGAGTGCCGCAGGCTTGGATGCAGTGCCGCACCATTTTGTAAGTAAATTAATAAATATTAATGAGACATCACCTACCACCCTGCAAAAAAGAAATTTGCCGCTCGTCCCCCTGCACATGAACCAACATGGCTGTGTCAACCAGCGGAGCTCCGGAGCCTCTGGAGAAACACGCGGCAAAAAAGGCTCGCATACGGTCTTCCAGAGTTTGGGAATACTTCAGTCATGACACCTTTTCTGCGCCTCTACTGTAGCTGGCGTTAATGACGCTGTTTCAGCCATTTTATATTTTCTGTTTACTTATTCTGTCATGTAAGACTGAGACAAATTATCGTTTACGACTATTCTTACACACTGTAGCCTGACTTGCTGACTTAAGTAAGCTTAACTATAAGCTACCTTTGCTAGTGTTTGTGAATAACATGTTTCTCTAGTTATGAAATTATTCCATGTTTTAGCATCTGTTTCAACATTAAAGTCAAATTGGTATATTGAAATATGTAAAAACTATTGAACTATTAGCTTAAGTCTAACATAGAAAATCCTACTGAATCTCTTAAGATTTTCCTTTTTTGTTAATGCACTAATGTTTAAGAAGTGTCTTAAATTGAATTTCAGATTTGTGTGTGGGTGGGAGTGGGTGAATTGTATTAAATTCATACATTCATTCTTTTGGCTCAGACATTACTGACCTAAAACAAATTGAGGCATTGGGTAAGTGCTTAAATTAGCTACTAAATGGCAAAAAATATTCTAAATATCACATTTTCCATTCTTCGGTATAATTTTAATGAATCACCTATGCTGCCAAACATTAACGCATAGATTGTCACAACACTCTATGTTTTAGTTCTTCTTTATGTGTATAGGACGGTGTGATGGTTCTGGTGGTGGGTGTGGCCGACGCTGCTCGCGATGTTTGGCTATGCTGCAGTCCCAGGGACCAAGTTGGAACACATTTCCACCTTCAAGCTTAGGTGGAAAAACGGCACCGAGACCCAGCAGCAGGACAACTTCTTGTCCAGACAACCAGCCCTGCTTCATCATTGAAGTAAGCCCTGTGAACAGGAGCGAGATGTACTTCTGCAGTGGATGTTATAGCGGAAAGAACATCCCCATCCTCACGTCTGCCGGAGTGCCCCCTCAAGTGGGTGTGTGACTTAACTCGATGGATGAATTGGACAGAATGTACTGTTACTAGAGGTCGACCGATATGGGTTTTTCAAGTCAAGGGTCAGGCGATGGCCGATATATGCTGCTGATTTTTTTTGGCCGATAATTGGACGTTTTCCCCTCTATTTGCATGGTAAAATATCACACTAATAATAACAAACGATACACAAAATTTCTCAATTTAGCATTTATTGAATACTCAACTTGGAAACAATAACACATTTATAAACAATAAAAATAGCAGCATCAGAATCTCTGTTAGTGCACAATATAGCAGCAAACTCCTCATGTTTGACGGAAGGAAATTTGTAAACAATACAAAAAGGAATAAGCATGTTATCTTTAGTTGTAATCCCACTTCCAGTCCCTGAGTCTTACTCACCACACTCATACTTCACAGCAAACAGACAGCAGTTAATTAACCAGAAGAGAAAAATGCAAAAACACAACAGAACTTGTAAATAATAACAAACTAATAGACAATAAAAATAGCAGCATCAGAATCTCTATTAGTGCCAAATATAGCAGCAAACTCCTCATGTCTGACGGAAGGAAAATTTGTAAATACACAAAGGAATGAGCACATCTTCAGTTTTAATCCCATTTCCAGTCCCTGAGTCTTCCTCATCCCACAAGCAGGCAAGGCATGTCACCCCGGTTGTGTGACACTTATTTTATATAATAAAATAAGTGCCCCCTGCGGCCCCCAGAGCCCGAGCAGCCGTCTCCGCTGCCTGCAGCTACCGCGCCCACGTCCGAGGCGCTTTCCCTGCCTGCAGCTCCCGGGCAGGCGCCCCCTCTGCAGCCTGCAGCTCCAGTCCCTGGCCCCACTCCAGTCCCTTCTCCCCCTGTGACTCTGGTACCCTCACCCCGACGAGCCCGACCCCGGCCGCAGGTCCTTATGTCTGTGTCCCATAAGGGGAGAGGACACAGACGCACGGCTGGGGGTCCCACCCGCCCAGCCCCCTGGCTCGCCCTCCCTCGCCGGCGCTAGGGCTTGGTCGGCACCTGCGGGTCCTGGCCCTCCGGGTCGGCTGTCGTCTGCGGGTCCCCCTCCGCGGCCTCGTCGCCCTGCCTCGGTCCCTCCTCCGGCGTCTTATCGGTTGCCTGCGGGCCCCCCGACGGCGGCTCCTCATTCGCCTGCTGGTCCTCCCGCTCTGGCGTGTCGGAGGACGTCGCCGTCTGCTGCGGCTCCCCCTCTCTCCTTGCCCTCGCCAGGGTCCCTTCCAGCTCCTTCGTCCCCTTCCCTGGTCTCCCCTCCGACTCCCTCCTTCGTCCCTGCGTCTGTCCCTCACCCGTCTCCTCGGCCCCTCCGGCTCCGGCCTCCCGGCCGCCTGCAGCCCTTCCGGCTGCCTCCCGTCGCCCGCTGGGTCTCCCTCGGGCTCCTCTTGGTTCCCCCTCCTTCTCTCCCTGGCCTCCCGTCTTTGTCCCTCCTGCCTCTGCTCCCCCTCGCTTTGTTCCTCCTGTCTCTGTCCCTCCTCTCTTTGTCCCTCGTCCCTCTGGCTTCTGCTCCTCTTTCCCCGATGTTCCCTTCGTTCACTCCCGGTCCTTTTGTCCTGCCTGTTCCCTCCGTGTCCCCCTTTCTGATCTGTTTCTCTGCCTTTCCTGTCTTATGTCAAGTCTTGTCCTGGCTCCTTCCCCTGTGCCAGTTCTGTCTGTCCGTTCTGTTCCCTGTCCCTCATTAATGAGGTTTTATATAGATATACATATATGCCCGGCTTGTCCGCTCCTCGTGTGTGCCACGCCCCCTGATACCCACGTGTGCTTCCCTGATCGTCTCCTGCTTTGCCCGATTACTTTGATTAGTCATGACCTATTTTAAGTCCTGGTCTTACCTGTTTGCCCTGTCCGTCATTGTAGTTTGTCAATGCCTGCGTTCCGTCCTGCTCTACCCGCTCGTTTCCCCGATTAAAGACCCGTTTTCACAACACAAAAAAAACTATATGTATACATATACATACACTGAACAAAAATATAACGCAACACTTTTGTTTTTGCTCCCATTTTTCATGAGATGGACTTAAAGATCTACAATTCATTCCAGATACACAATATTACCATTTCTCTCAAACATTTCTCACAAATCAGTCTAAATGTGTGATAGTGAGCACTTCTGCTTTGCTGAGATAATCCATCCCACCTCACAGGTGTGCCACATCAAGATGCTGATCTGACATCATGGGTAGTGCACAGGTGTACCTTATACTGCCCACAATAAAAGGCCACCCTGGAATGTGCAGTTTTGTCTCACAGCAAAATGCCACAGATGCCACAAGCATTGAGGGAGCGTGCAATTGGCATGCTGACAGCAGGAATGTCAACCAGATCTGTTGCTCGTGCATTGAGTGTTCATTTCTCAACCATAAGCCGTCTCCAAAGGCGTTTCAGAGAATATGGCAGTACATCCAACCGGCCTCACAACCGCAGACCACGTGTAACCACACCAGCCCAGGACCTCCACATCCAGCAGGTTCACCTCCAAGATCGTCTGAGACCAGCCACTCAGACAGATGATGCACGGCCCCATGTTGCAAGGATCTGTACACAGTTCTTGGAAGCTGAAAATGTCCCAGTTCTTGCATGGCCAGCATACTCACCGGACATGTCACCCGTTGAGCATGTTTGGGATGTGCTTGACCGGCGTATACGACAGCGTGTACCAGTTCCCACTAATATCCAACAACTTCGCACAGCCATTGAAGAGGAGTGGACCAACATTCCACAGGCCACAATTGACAATCTGATAAACTCTATGCGAAGAAGATGTGTTGCATTGTATGAGGCAAATGGTGGTCACACCAGATACTGACCGGTTCTGAGTCCCCAGACCCCCAATAAGCAAAAAACTGCACATTCCAGGGTGGCCATTTATTGTGGGCAGTATAAGGTACACCTGTGCACTACCCATGATGTCAGATCAGCATCTTGATGTGGCACACCTGTGAGTGGGATGGATTATCTCAGCAAAGCAGAAGTGCTCACTATCACACATTTAGACTGATTGTGAGAAATGTTTGAGAGAAATGGTAATATTGTGTATCTGGAATGAATTGTAGGTCTTTAAGTCCATCTCATGAAAAATGGGAGCAGAAACAAGAGTGTTGCGTTTATATTTTTGTCAGTATATATATTTATGGGTGTATCGAGACTAGATGGTCAGTATGGATAACTAAGGTGCACTAAAACTGGGTGAGCAGGCAAGGCATGTCACCCAGGTTGTGTGACAATTATTTTATATAAATGTATATATGTATATATATATTCCATCCACCATCCCTCCTTTACAGAGAACTGCGTTATTTTTATTGTCCATTACGAAAAAAATAAAAAAACTATATATATATATATATATACATATATATTTATGGGTGTATCGAGACTAGATGGTCATTATGGATAACTAAGGTGCACTAAAACTGGGTGAGCAGGCAAGGCATGTCACCCAGGTTGTGTGACAATTATTTTATATAAATGTATATATATATATATATATTCCATCCACCATCCCTCCTTTACGGAGAACTGCGTTATTTTTCTTTTCTATTGCTAATAAAAAAACTATATATATGTACATATATATATATATATATATATTATATATATATATATATATATTATATATATATATATATATATGGGTGTATCGAGACTAGATGGTCAGTATGGATAACTAAGGTGCACTAAAATTGGGTGAGCAGGCAAGGCATGTCACCCAGGTTGTGTGACAATTATTTTATATATATGCATATACATATTCCATCCACCATCCCTCCTTTATGGAGAACTGCGTTATTTTTATTGTCTATTGCAAAAAAAAAACAGAAAAACTATATATATATATATATATATATATATATATATATATATACATATATATTCATGGGTGTATCGAGACTAGATGGTCATTCTGGATAACTAAAGTGCACTAAAATTGGGTGAGCAGGCAAGGCATGTCACCCAGGTTGTGTGACAATTATTTTATATAAATGTATATATATATATATATATATATATATATATATATATATATATATTCCATCCACCATCCCTCCTTTACGGAGAACTGCGTTATTTTTCTTTTTTATTGCTAATAAAAAAACTATATATATATACATATATATTTATGGGTGTATCGAGACTAGATGGTCATTATGAATAACTAAGGTGCACTAAAATTGGGTGAGCAGGCAAGGCATGTCACCCCCGGTTGTGTGACAATTATTTTATATATATATTCCATCCACCATCCCTCCTTTACGGAGGACTGCTTTATTTTTAATATCCATTGCGAAAAAAAAACACAAGAAAAAGAAAAAATATCTATATATATACATATATATATATATATATATATATATGGGTGTGTCGAGACTAGATGGTCAGTATGGATAACTAAAGTGCACTAAAATTGGGTGAGCAGGCAAGGCATGTCACCCAGGTTGTGTGACAATTATTTTATATAAATGTATATATATATATATATATATATATATATATATATATATATATATATATATATATATATATATATATATATTCCATCCACCATCCCTCCTTTACGGAGAACTGCGTTATTTTTCTTTTCTATTGCTAATAAAAAAACTATATATATGTACATATATATATATATATATGGGTGTATCGAGACTAGTTGGTCATTATGGATAACTAAGTTGCACTAAAATTGGGTGAGCAGGCAAGGCATGTCACCCAGGTTGTGTGACAATTATTTTATATATATATGTATATATATATTCCCTCCACCACCCCTCCTTTACGGAGGACTGCTTTATTTTTAATATCCATTGCGAAAAAAAAACACAAGAAAAAGAAAAAATATCTATATATATATACATATATATATATATATATATATATATATATATATATATATATGGGTGTGTCGAGACTAGATGGTCAGTATGGATAACTAAAGTGCACTAAAATTGGGTGAGCAGGCAAGGCATGTCACCCAGGTTGTGTGACAATTATTTTATATAAATGTATATATATATATATATATATATATATATATATATATATATATATATATATATATATATATATTCCATCCACCATCCCTCCTTTACGGAGAACTGCGTTATTTTTCTTTTCTATTGCTAATAAAAAAACTATATATATGTACATATATATATATATATATGGGTGTATCGAGACTAGTTGGTCATTATGGATAACTAAGTTGCACTAAAATTGGGTGAGCAGGCAAGGCATGTCACCCAGGTTGTGTGACAATTATTTTATATATATATGTATATATATATTCCCTCCACCACCCCTCCTTTACGGAGGACTGCTTTATTTTTAATATCCATTGCGAAAAAAAAACACAAGAAAAAGAAAAAATATCTATATATATACATATATATATATATATATATATATATATATGGGTGTGTCGAGACTAGATGGTCAGTATGGATAACTAAGGTGCACTAAAATTGGGTGAGCAGGCAAGGCATGTCACCCAGGTTGTGTGACAATTATTTTATATAAATGTATATATATATATATATATTCCATCCACCATCCCTCCTTTACGGAGAACTGCGTTATTTTTCTTTTCTATTGCTAATAAAAAAACTATATATATATGTACATATATATATATATATGGGTGTATCGAGACTAGTTGGTCATTATGGATAACTAAGTTGCACTAAAATTGGGTGAGCAGGCAAGGCATGTCACCCAAGTTGTGTGACAATTATTTTATATATATGTTTATATATATTCCATCCACCATCCCTCCTTTATGGAGAACTGCGTTATTTTTATTGTCTATTGCAAAAAAAAAAACAAAAAAAACTATATATATATACATATATATTTATGGGTGTATCGAGACTAGATGGTCATTATGAATAACTAAGGTGCACTAAAACTGGGTGAGCAGGCAAGGCATGTCACCCAGGTTGTGTGACAATTATTTTATATATATGTATATATATATTCCATCCACCATCCCTCCTTTATGGAGAACTGCGTTATTTTTATTGTCTATTGCAAAAAAAAAAACAAAAAAAACTATATATATATATACATATATATATATGGGTGTATCGAGACTAGAAGGTCATTATGCATAACTAAAGTGCACTAAAATTGGGTGAGCAGGAAAGGCATGTCACCCCAGTTGTGTGACAATTATTTTATATATATGTATATATATATATATATTCCCTCCACCACCCCTCCTCTACGGAGGACTGCTTTATTTTTATTTCCATTGCAAAAATAAAAAATTTTAAAACACAAAAAAAAAAAAAAACGAAAATAATAATAATAAAAATAATTTTGAATGTGTATTCAAATAAGTTTGAATGTGTGTGAACTATATATAAATATATATATACACATGCATATACAGAAATATATACACACACACACATATATATATATACACACACACACACAGACACACACTCACATAAACACATACACACACTGTGTACAGTCTTATGCAAAGGTTTGGCACCCCTTGACAAATAACATCTTTTCAATTACAAAAGCAACAATATCAGTTAATACAGTCTCTTTAGGAACTGGGGGAAAAATACACAATATTTTCAGCAAACATTGATGAATAGTTACTTTTTATGCCATAAATTGAACAAAATTACAAAATAAAAACATTATTATGGCACTCTGCAAAAGTTTGGGCACCCTACGTAATCAGTACTTAGTAACACCTCCTCTGCCAGATATCACAGCTTACAAGCGCTTCTTATAGCCAGCTGAAAGGCTTTCAGTTCTTGTACTTGGGATTTTCTCACATTCTTCCTTGCAAAAGGCTTCTAGTTCTGTAATATTCTAATATATCAAGGGCTGTATTGTCAAATAGGAGATCGGCAGCATTCTCCCACCTGAGAAAACTGTACTACAATGCCCTTGATAGTGTGTAGAAACACACTCGTCAGCTCTAGTCCTCCTGTAACAACGCAAAAGGACTGGCAACCCTCAGGTATTTATGCGTGCGATTGTATGATAAATTCACCCTGACAGTCTCACACTTCTCTTGGTACCAACAGGTCTCATGGAATATATAAAAGGCAACTGCAACAATTATACTCGGCACTAAACATCGAGGCACGGAAATGCAGCAGAGCTTGTGTATTTCTCAGGATGCATTCTAGTAAAATGCCCGGAAAATGAGCTAAAGACATATTTCAAGGGGCACTATATAAAACCGATGGAAATTTTACTGATTAAATAAAAGGAAAAGCATCGTTTGAAAAATCACAAATGTTTCTAAGATTCAATGCATCGCTTTTTGACCACATCATAGCGATGAACACATCATTGTTCCTGACAATGTCCTAATACAGAAATAAAACTTTATGTTGGTAAACTCAAAAAGCCTTCAGCTGTCACACTGGCTAACGATCTCAAACGATTATAAAGCAGCATTTTGAAAAGCGCTGTTTTAAAATAACAGATACAACACTTACCTTGTCTTCTGGCCAAATGCTTTTCACGGCTTGGCACTCCAACGGTGCTGAAACGAAATTTGTATTTCCTCCTACCTCGTTGGCCCTTCAGTTCTTCTTTTCTCCCTTTGGATGTTTTTTTCCTTCTTCTTTGGATATTGTTTTTTATTTTTGTTTGTTTTTTTTTACTTTGCATGTTTTTCCTTCTTCGGATATTATTTTTTTGGCTTATTTTTTTAGACGATGTTTTTTTCGTCTTCTTTAAAAATTGATTTTTTTCGTCTTCTTTAAATATTGTTTTTTTTTTCATCCTTTTGATGTTGTTTTACGGAACAAGAGCCGTACAGTGCTACTCTATCAGGAGGTAGCGCCAACTGAACGCCTTGAAGCAGTACCCAGCTCTTTTATAGGGAGCGTCAACCCGAAGTCAAGTTCTAGAACGTTGCACTCACTTTTCATTGGTTTCCCAGCTATGCTGTCAGAATAATGTTTGCTGATTGGTCGAAAATTTTAAAACGTACCCGAGTACTGTAAAAAAAACTCAAGATCTTGCTACCCTACGGAGCACCCATAAGGTGATTTTTTTTATACGTTATATGCAGCTATTTGTAGCAGGCCGTAATTAGACTAATCCACCCTTTGTCAATAAAGCCAACAAGAGAACAGGTTGCCCAAAGTTTGCTCAGGTACACGCCACAGCACAACCTTAAAAACACATCCAGCACAAATCACACTAGTGAATGACACAGCAAATCACAGCAATAAAAAAGACCCCTATGGGCAATCCAGCACCCAGACTACAGGTGCCAAAAGGCCCAGCCTGCCTAATAATGAACCCAAAATATACATACAACAAAGAAAAAGACACAAACAAAAAAGAAAATAAAACTAGCCAGCTGCTCCCACTAAACCCCGCTCCCGAGGCCACTAAGCCGGCTGGCTTGATAATACACGATACAACCTCAGATAAAACATATTAAAGCAACACCAGGGAGGTTTACAACCTGATCCTTAAAATTATCGACCCGTAATTCCACCTTGAAAACCCCTAAAGAACAGTAGTTTACCCCATGACTCACTGCCCCATTCAAACAAAAAAAAAACAGGTTTTTGGGGTAACCTTTAGGTCAGCTCTTCAAAACCAGGTATGAGGACTCTTCAGCTAATCAGTCCTCTAATTAGAAATCTAATTAGGGAGTTGCAGTGAAAACCTGCATACACACCGGCCCTTTGCGGATAAGATTGTTCACCCCTGAAACAAGCAAACAGAAAGGCTGCTACACTGCAAATTCAATATGCCCGCCGATGCTCCACCAAATCTATCAGGACCCTGCCTGTCTTTCCCGTGCCTGCTCCTTTGCCAATATGCCCTACCATCGGAACATGCACAGCCATCTCGCCCCGGCTATGCCTCCAGTCCGAACTGCAGTTCCTATACCTGCCTATAATTGCCTGGCTACAATCCATCCCCCAAAATGAAATTGATGACCCAACGATCACAGCTAAGAATTCTATCCCCAAACCACTGGTCTTCCTCCCCAACCGAACGATCATTCACTGACCGTGGTAACTTATAAGGGTTGGTATGATGACCAGTGGTGGACCTCACCGAACGTTTAACTGGTCTCTACACCTCGGGGGGGACATAACCTCCTCCATTATACGAGGCCTACTTGTGGATGCTCTATTGCGACCCCTCCCACCAGCCCTGTCCCCGTAAAATCACAGAGTCCTCATCCGATTCCATTTCTGTTGCCCCTGTGGGCAACCCAGACTCAGGAGACATTACCAGAACATCTTCCCCTGACATAACAACCCCCTGTGGTACTGGACGCAACTCTGTTCGGTGAACTTGACGGACAACCCCGTCCCCCTCCATTGGAGTTGCAGAGTAAACTGCACCCTGATCTTGGGGACACTTGTAACATGCACCCATGATTTGGAACAGCAGCATACCTGTCAAGGTTTGGATTTGAAAATAAAGGAAATTTTCCGGCACCCGCCGTGAGCCATCCCACCACCGCAACCAGGCTCCAGTATCCCTTACATTTTAAGACAGGAAATATAAAATAATATAAATTATATAAAATATAATATAAATATAAATATATAAAATATATAAAATATAAAATAACCATTTGTCATTTATTTTCTATTAATTTTTCATGTTCACTCATGCGGCTCTGTCATTCACTAATGACTTGGATTTTTCATGCCGACTGACATCGTTCCTTCCCCGTGGGAGACAAATCTTACAGAACGCGTGACCCATCCTGCTCCTCTTCAGGAAAGTAAATTCGTCATCTTCGTCATCACCCCTTAAAACAATTACTGAAGCGAGACGGCGCACGCGTTACGGCGACAGATTTAAATTGTGAGTGCACTATATCTCGTCGCAAATGGTGCTTAACCACGGCGGGTCTCAAGCACAGGAGACTCCCAATTTCTAAATGACACACACTTGGCTCACAGCGCAAAGTTGTGTTAAACTTGCTTTGTCTAAAGCAGGCACACACATACGAGTATGATCCTGATAGGTAACTAAGCTATCGGTCTTATGTCCAAGCGCAACATAATTTAGGTTAGAACCTCATAACAAGTATTCCCGTTCGCTAATAGAGAGATCTCTCCCAGGATATATAGAAACGGAGACACTCGTCCGAATTGAACCTGGAAACAAAGCGCTACATCTGAGAATCTCGTCAGACATAGGGTTAAAGTTTACTGCAGTTTAATACGAAAGAACTACAATGAAATCACCGAAAATAAAACAAAATAATATAACTACTAATAATAGAAATAAAAATAACTATAATAAGCCCATATGATCCCGCTTAAATGCCTTCAGATTGCCATGAGTGCGACTTTTGCAACCAGTTGACAGTAGCGCTTCTTCACTGCACGTTCGGTCATAAAAAGTTTAAATTGTGTGCTCAGAATAAGTTTAAACCTTGTGCCTTGTGATTATTAACCAATTTTTATGCTGAATGGTCGGCTCAAACTCAATTGCGAAACACCGTGAGTCTGTTAATGTGTGACTTAAATGGAACTCATTAATAACCAGTATCACGTAATAACCTGGGTTAGAATAGAAGGCTTGTCCAACGAGCTGCGTCACCAGGTAATGTAAACGATCGGTAGCGAAGCTCCCCTCACGGCCAATGAGAGAGAGTCTCGCGATATTTCAGGCGAATTTGAGGTTTCAGAGCGTAGATCGCACAGGCAGGGATTCTTGTGAGCACTCAATGAACGGAGGCTGAAGTTGTGTAAAAGACATGCATTTATTCCTATAACTAACATAAGACAGACATTACACCTAACAAACAATAAACACGAAATAACGGAGTGGACACAAACAATGTAATCATGAAAATGCAATGACCAGATTTAAAATGAGTAACCTTAAAAGGGAAAATACTGTTCTGCAAAGCAAGCAATTTGTGGAAATACTGTCCTAAAGTAATATAGCAGGTGAATAGGAGTTTAGGTTGTTATAAATGAAAGGAAGTTTGTTTACTTGGTTGCAGAGTGGGGGGGGGGGGGGGTCTTGGCAGTTGGTTGCGGAGGCTGATGAGCTGATGGGTGATGGCACTCAGGGAGGCGCGGTGTTTGCAGCGGTTGTTGGAGTGGAGCCCCTCTGATTCCCTCTCCTGGTGAAGCTTGGGCTTGGTTGCAGTTCTCTGTCCAGCTGGGTCTTCACTGATAGGCTTCAGGAGGGCTTCTTGTGGGCTTCTCTTCTCTTGGGCTGATGTTCTCTGCCTCTCTTCGTGCTGATGGTCTTTTGTTTTCTCCTCCCTTCTGTTTCTCCTCTCCTGGCTTTGTTCTGAGGTGCCAGGTTTTATAGTGTAAAGTTCGTGAATAGGAGTGACCAGGAATTCGACTCCTGGACCAATGGCTGACCATCCATTTGGCGGGCTTTCGGAAGGGGGTCTGTATCAGTCCTTTTGAGATTTATGACCAGAGTGATTTCCCTTGTATTGATGATTTTCGTTAGGCTGGTGTAACTTTTGATATATTCACTTTCGTGGTAACCACTGACCAGATTTGGAAACTGGAGTGATTTTCCATCGGTTTGATACCAAACATGCCATAGCAGCCTAGCGGTTCACACCTCATACCATCTGTAATGATTAATTAATGATTACTTATATTATGTCGTTATGTTATATTACTCACACCTTATTTTATGCCTCACAATCTATATAATTGTAAATATACTGTGTAGCTGCTGGCGCGTTCCAAACTAAATCTCATTGTACTTACAATGTCAATAAAAACATCCATCCATCCATCTAGGCAGGCCAGTGTCGCCTCCATCCTTCCTGAAGTCAGTGATTCCTTTGTCTTTGTGCTGTTTAGTGCCAAATTGTTTGCTGAACTCCAACCTATCAGTTTCTGGACCTCATCTCTGTAAGCTGACTCATAAGAACCAAAGAGATTTACAAATGAGAGGAGGCCATTCGGCCCATCAAGCTCCTTTGAGGAGAACTTAGCTAATAGCTCAAAAATCTTATCTAGCTCTGATTTAAAAGAACCCAGGGTTTTAGCTTGTGTTACAATAACAGGAAGACTATTCCATACTCTAACTACACGCTGTGTACAGAAATGCTTCATCAAATTCGTTTTAAAATGTTCTCCAGCTAATTTCCACTTATGGCCACGAGTTCTGGTATTTAAACTAACATTGAAATAGCCATTTGGCTGAACAGCATCCAGACCTGTTAGAATCTTAAACACCTGGATTATGTCCCCCCTTAGTCTCCTTTGCTCGAGGCTAAACAGATTCAGCTCAGCTAACCTCTCCTCATTAGACATTCCTCTAAGACCAGGAATCATTCTCGTTGCCCTACGTTGCACCTTTTCCAAGGCAGCAATGTCCTTCTTAAGGTATGGTAACCAAACCCGCACACAATATTCTAGGTGGGGTCTTACCAAGGAATTATATTATCGTAGCATCACTTGCCTTGTCTTAAACTCCACACACCTAGAGATGCAATGTGCCTTCTCGCGTGGTGTTCCTGCAGAGGGAGTCTGTGAGTGCTGGAGATTGGGGGAGGGGGCAGTGTGGCTATGTCTGCTCTGTGTTCCTCCAGACGAGCAAAGAAGCTGTTTAGCTCCTTTGCTAAAAGGGCGTTGCTGTTAACAGTGACGGTGTTGTTGCCTTTGAAGTTTGTAATGTGTTGTATTCCCTGCCACACCCACTGTGGGTTGTTGTATGTGAAGTAGACCTCTATTTTCTGTTTCTCTGCCTGCCTGGCAACCTTGATGCCCCTATTCAGGTTAGCTCTGGCTGCACTCTGTGTTCTTGACTGCGCTGTCTTGTCCTGTAGTATTGTATTGTTGCTCTTGTGTTTATCTTGCACTTTCTCCCTCTGTTTGTGCTCCTTTCACTCTGTATAGTTCTATCTTGCCCGCACTTGTGTCATCTTGTGTTGTTTCTGTTTTTCTTCTTTGTGTTGCACCGTGGTCCAGGAGGAACAATGTTTCCTTTCACTGTGTACTGTGTATATTGCTGAAATAACAATAAACCCACTTGACCACCTGCCTCAATTCATCCTGAAGAGTTTTCCAATGTTGTTCAAAGGTCTGTTTGTTTCGAGTGAAGGACACGCCCCTGGACGTGCTGGATAAGGGGACCACAGATCAGTGTCCTCAGTCCTGCTTCTCCCTTCAAAGCTGAGAGGAAGATGACCCGCCTGCTGCTTCTGGTTTTGGCTTATGGAGCTCTGCTTATCTCCACAGAGGCCCAGCAAGATTACCACAGTCTCCCTGCACTCACAAGACGGCCATTAAACTCGCAGTCGAAAATGCTCATCAAGGAACCCGTCAGCACATGAATTTCTATAACATCCAGGGCCGTCCGAAGGTAACTGCTGAGAAAGTGTTTACAAAAGTGTGAAACTTTCATCATCTGCAAGCTGAACTAATGAGTATCACATTGATTTTGATGTTTTAATTTCAATGCATATGATGCTTAATGTCTCTTCACAATGAAAGTGATGGTTGTATATCTCAGCCCTGGTCAATTTTACCTTCTCACAGTTTCTCTCTGAATCTGCTGCAGTCAAGTCTGTGACAGTTTGCCATTTTTTGGGTGATTATTGTTTGTTATATTGCCTTTAAAACAGTTGTAGGCAATTTTGTATATAACGTGTTTATGTGATTTAGATCAGCAGTGAATACATTGACATTGAGATTCTCTTGAGAGCAACAAAATGTCCAAAGTCAACTGCAACAGACCATCGGGCTGACTGTATTTTCATGGACAAGAGGGTAAGTAAAGAGTCACTGTGACTGTGAGCATTGGACATATCAGTTAGCAAATTAATTTAGGTTCATGTTAACTTTTTTGATGCCCTGCGGGGGAAAGTTAGCCAACAATAAAGTAACAAATACATAGGTGGCCTCAAAGAGCCAGTTCCTTCACCTTATTCTCAAATTTTAGTAGGTTTACAGGCTTAAAGGCTGGATTACCAGGCAGAAGCAAATGCTAATCATCTGAGGGGTGACCTGTAGATTATGCTTCGAGCTATGAACCCTAGCTGGCCTTATTTAAAGACCTGTGGGCTGTACTACAAAGCGGGTTTTACATACCCAGAGTTAACTCAATCGAGCCAGGTTAACTAAAACTCATTGTTGAAATCAGCCTTAAATGGCAGTGTGGTGTTTTGTGGTGAAAGGGCAGGACTTAACTCTTGTTTTAATTAGAAAGCCAGTAATTAAACCTGGTCAGAGCAGGGTAGATGTGCAGTGTGAATTACCCTTTAAATTTACCTCTTTAAATAGTGAACTACAGGACCACTTAGCTTGATCGGAGGACAGTATTTTAATACAGAGCAGTGTTCAGTTAAACGGGATTTGTTGTTCATACTTTTAGATGAACTTGCTTTGTATAATATAGCCTTATGGTGACCCTGCTTTGGAAGCTCTTTCCTCTAAAATTGTTCTGTGTCATTAAACCCTGCACTCCAGCAGCTCTGCCTTAAATCATTAGATATATCTTTACTACACCTTCTCTCACTGTATTTATTGCCCACCACTCTTTAAATACTGTTTTTGTGTGTCTGTGTGTTTTTGCAGCCATTCATTAACTGTAGAGTTTGCAGCAGACGGTCTGGTAATGATCTTACACATCCATCAAATGACTGTGTACCAAACAAGAAAGTGGATGAAGTAAGTGTAGAGAGTCTTAGCATTATGGAAATGTAACAGGTGTGTGAATTGTGTCTAAACATGTGGTTAAACTTTGATTGTGTTTGTACATGCAAAAATTTGATCAGAGTACTGTTTATTAATGACAATGTTACTTTTAATCTGAACAACAGTGGCAGCACCAAGGAAAAGCTTGGGGGGGGGGGCTCTAGCTCCTCCTCCAATGACCATAGTACCCCCACAGCACCCCCAAAATATTGGTTTCATTTTTTCTTTAACTATCTGTAAAATCTGTATATTGTGTAAGACATTTTTGCGGTTTTTACAGCATACTTGTAGTGTATTTTTTCTTCAAAGTACACATAGAGGCTCTGTGAGCTAGACGTTAGAATTTTATATTTTATCCTATTTTATCCATGCTGTAGCTTATCGTGCTGTGTGCTTCTATACACCATCTACATAAGCTGAAAAGCTAAAGCACCCGGTCTAAATAATCTCACTCCCCTATAGCACCTGTAGCATTAAGTCACTGGCGCTGCCACTGCTGAATAAACGACTCCAATCTGACTAAACCGCTTAACTTTTCCTCCCCATGTTACATTTCAGGACAAACGACGTAATATGTGTCCTTCTGATAAACCTCTTCTCAGACCTAAAACTGCCTTGGCTTCCAAGGACACTAAAGAAGCTGAAGGAGACCGTCTGGCTGTTTCTGATGGCTGATGGTCCTGCAATGTGGACCAGAGGAGGAAACTGGGAGGGAAAATGCTTTGCTTTATATCATGCCCACCCAAAGCCCCCAGTGAGTAAGCCATAGGCGCCGATAGCATGGAAAAACTCCCAAGAAGGAAGAAACCTTGGGAGGGACCAAACTCAAAGGGGGAGCCCATCCTCCTGGGGCCGGCAAAGTGTAGGTGCAGGATCACAAAAAAAGTTGACGAGAGAAACGAGAGAATTCGACTGTCCCTCACAAAAACTGTAAAGTTTTAGTGGCTAAATTGCTTTTTCTATGCCTTTTCAAACAGGAGGAGATTTGTTTGGCTATACGTAGAAATTTTCTATACAATTTAGACAGCACAGAATCATTAACCTACTTTAATGCATTTATTAATACAACCACATATTTCACACATTTTGACATCAGTCATGCAGTGAAGATACAGTCTCTTTATTTCTTGACGCCAACCCTCCCCATTAATCCGGGCTTGGGACCGACACCTAGTTGAGCTGGCTTTCTCCCTTAAGTGGCTGGGTTAGGCTAAACTATGTACATATTTATGAAGACTACTATAAATTTATAAAGACCTCCCTAAATATGTAGTCTAACAAAACGCAGTTTAAAGAAGGTAGCCTACCTGGTAAACAAAGAAATTAAAAGGCCCACAGCATATAATCGGGCTATATCCAAGCAGTTTTTAAGAACGTAACCTACATGGCGAAATTGAATTACTTTCTGGACCAACAAACGCAACCAGACATGAACATTATGCACCTTCCTAGTCTTGATGTATGTCGTCATACAGATGAGGACGTTAAGGCAGCCTTTAGGTCCGACCCATCATGCACTGCAGTTTTTTGCAAATTCCTCAGATGGAAAACCATTAAATACCTCTTCTATTACCTTATATTACCTTATATTCATGTAATAAATATACAAATATCAATTAGTTGGAAATCAGCCAGACAGACGTAATTACTACAAATGGTTTCCACTGTATTTGTGACTCTGAGTGCCGCAGGCTTGGATGCAGTGCCGCACCATTTTGTAAGGCATGCACTGGCCAATCATGTAGCACTTCTCTCATAAATATTAATGAGACATCACCTACCACCCTGCAAAAAAGAAATTTGCCGCTCGTCCCCCTGCACATGAACCAACATGGCTGTGTCAACCAGCGGAGCTCCGGAGCCTCTGGAGAAACACGCGGCAAAAAAGGCTCGCATACGGTCTTCCAGAGTTTGGGAATACTTCAGTCATGACACCTTTTCTGCGCCTCTACTGTAGCTGGCGTTAATGACGCTGTTTCAGCCATTTTATATTTTCTGTTTACTTATTCTGTCATGTAAGACTGAGACAAATTATCGTTTACGACTATTCTTACACACTGTAGCCTGACTTGCTGACTTAAGTAAGCTTAACTATAAGCTACCTTTGCTAGTGTTTGTGAATAACATGTTTCTCTAGTTATGAAATTATTCCATGTTTTAGCATCTGTTTCAACATTAAAGTCAAATTGGTATATTGAAATATGTAAAAACTATTGAACTATTAGCTTAAGTCTAACATAGAAAATCCTACTGAATCTCTTAAGATTTTCCTTTTTTGTTAATGCACTAATGTTTAAGAAGTGTCTTAAATTGAATTTCAGATTTGTGTGTGGGTGGGAGTGGGTGAATTGTATTAAATTCATACATTCATTCTTTTGGCTCAGACATTACTGACCTAAAACAAATTGAGGCATTGGGTAAGTGCTTAAATTAGCTACTAAATGGCAAAAAATATTCTAAATATCACATTTTCCATTCTTCGGTATAATTTTAATGAATCACCTATGCTGCCAAACATTAACGCATAGATTGTCACAACACTCTATGTTTTAGTTCTTCTTTATGTGTATAGGACGGTGTGATGGTTCTGGTGGTGGGTGTGGCCGACGCTGCTCGCGATGTTTGGCTATGCTGCAGTCCCAGGGACCAAGTTGGAACACATTTCCACCTTCAAGCTTAGGTGGAAAAACGGCACCGAGACCCAGCAGCAGGACAACTTCTTGTCCAGACAACCAGCCCTGCTTCATCATTGAAGTAAGCCCTGTGAACAGGAGCGAGATGTACTTCTGCAGTGGATGTTATAGCGGAAAGAACATCCCCATCCTCACGTCTGCCGGAGTGCCCCCTCAAGTGGGTGTGTGACTTAACTCGATGGATGAATTGGACAGAATGTACTGTTACTAGAGGTCGACCGATATGGGTTTTTCAAGTCAAGGGTCAGGCGATGGCCGATATATGCTGCTGATTTTTTTTGGCCGATAATTGGACGTTTTCCCCTCTATTTGCATGGTAAAATATCACACTAATAATAACAAACGATACACAAAATTTCTCAATTTAGCATTTATTGAATACTCAACTTGGAAACAATAACACATTTATAAACAATAAAAATAGCAGCATCAGAATCTCTGTTAGTGCACAATATAGCAGCAAACTCCTCATGTTTGACGGAAGGAAATTTGTAAACAATACAAAAAGGAATAAGCATGTTATCTTTAGTTGTAATCCCACTTCCAGTCCCTGAGTCTTACTCACCACACTCATACTTCACAGCAAACAGACAGCAGTTAATTAACCAGAAGAGAAAAATGCAAAAACACAACAGAACTTGTAAATAATAACAAACTAATAGACAATAAAAATAGCAGCATCAGAATCTCTATTAGTGCCAAATATAGCAGCAAACTCCTCATGTCTGACGGAAGGAAAATTTGTAAATACACAAAGGAATGAGCACATCTTCAGTTTTAATCCCATTTCCAGTCCCTGAGTCTTCCTCATCCCACAAGCAGGCAAGGCATGTCACCCCGGTTGTGTGACACTTATTTTATATAATAAAATAAGTGCCCCCTGCGGCCCCAGAGCCCGAGCAGCCGTCTCCGCTGCCTGCAGCTACCGCGCCCACGTCCGAGGCGCTTTCCCTGCCTGCAGCTCCCGGGCAGGCGCCCCCTCTGCAGCCTGCAGCTCCAGTCCCTGGCCCCACTCCAGTCCCTTCTCCCCCTGTGACTCTGGTACCCTCACCCCGACGAGCCCGACCCCGGCCGCAGGTCCTTATGTCTGTGTCCCATAAGGGGAGAGGACACAGACGCACGGCTGGGGTCCCACCCGCCCAGCCCCCTGGCTCGCCCTCCCTCGCCGGCGCTAGGGCTTGGTCGGCACCTGCGGGTCCTGGCCCTCCGGGTCGGCTGTCGTCTGCGGGTCCCCCTCCGCGGCCTCGTCGCCCTGCCTCGGTCCCTCCTCCGGCGTCTTATCGGTTGCCTGCGGGCCCCCCGACGGCGGCTCCTCATTCGCCTGCTGGTCCTCCCGCTCTGGCGTGTCGGAGGACGTCGCCGTCTGCTGCGGCTCCCCCTCTCTCCTTGCCCTCGCCAGGGTCCCTTCCAGCTCCTTCGTCCCCTTCCCTGGTCTCCCCTCCGACTCCCTCCTTCGTCCCTGCGTCTGTCCCTCACCCCGTCTCCTCGGCCCCTCCGGCTCCGGCCTCCCGGCCGCCTGCAGCCCTTCCGGCTGCCTCCCGTCGCCCGCTGGGTCTCCCTCGGGCTCCTCTTGGTTCCCCCTCCTTCTCTCCCTGGCCTCCCGTCTTTGTCCCTCCTGCCTCTGCTCCCCCTCGCTTTGTTCCTCCTGTCTCTGTCCCTCCTCTCTTTGTCCCTCGTCCCTCTGGCTTCTGCTCCTCTTTCCCCGATGTTCCCTTCGTTCACTCCCGGTCCTTTTGTCCTGCCTGTTCCCTCCGTGTCCCCCTTTCTGATCTGTTTCTCTGCCTTTCCTGTCTTATGTCAAGTCTTGTCCTGGCTCCTTCCCCTGTGCCAGTTCTGTCTGTCCGTTCTGTTCCCTGTCCCTCATTAATGAGGTTTTATATAGATATACATATATGCCCGGCTTGTCCGCTCCTCGTGTGTGCCACGCCCCCTGATTACCCACGTGTGCTTCCCTGATCGTCTCCTGCTTTGCCCGATTACTTTGATTAGTCATGACCTATTTTAAGTCCTGGTCTTACCTGTTTGCCCTGTCCGTCATTGTAGTTTGTCAATGCCTGCGTTCCGTCCTGCTCTACCCGCTCCGTTTCCCCGATTAAAGACCCGTTTTCACAAACACAAAAAAAACTATATGTATACATATACATACACTGAACAAAAATATAAACGCAACACTTTTGTTTTTGCTCCCATTTTTCATGAGATGGACTTAAAGATCTACAATTCATTCCAGATACACAATATTACCATTTCTCTCAAACATTTCTCACAAATCAGTCTAAATGTGTGATAGTGAGCACTTCTGCTTTGCTGAGATAATCCATCCCACCTCACAGGTGTGCCACATCAAGATGCTGATCTGACATCATGGGTAGTGCACAGGTGTACCTTATACTGCCCACAATAAAAGGCCACCCTGGAATGTGCAGTTTTGTCTCACAGCAAAATGCCACAGATGCCACAAGCATTGAGGGAGCGTGCAATTGGCATGCTGACAGCAGGAATGTCAACCAGATCTGTTGCTCGTGCATTGAGTGTTCATTTCTCAACCATAAGCCGTCTCCAAAGGCGTTTCAGAGAATATGGCAGTACATCCAACCGGCCTCACAACCGCAGACCACGTGTAACCACACCAGCCCAGGACCTCCACATCCAGCAGGTTCACCTCCAAGATCGTCTGAGACCAGCCACTCAGACAGATGATGCACGGCCCCATGTTGCAAGGATCTGTACACAGTTCTTGGAAGCTGAAAATGTCCCAGTTCTTGCATGGCCAGCATACTCACCGGACATGTCACCCGTTGAGCATGTTTGGGATGTGCTTGACCGGCGTATACGACAGCGTGTACCAGTTCCCACTAATATCCAACAACTTCGCACAGCCATTGAAGAGGAGTGGACCAACATTCCACAGGCCACAATTGACAATCTGATAAACTCTATGCGAAGAAGATGTGTTGCATTGTATGAGGCAAATGGTGGTCACACCAGATACTGACCGGTTCTGAGTCCCCAGACCCCCAATAAAGCAAAAAACTGCACATTCCAGGGTGGCCATTTATTGTGGGCAGTATAAGGTACACCTGTGCACTACCCATGATGTCAGATCAGCATCTTGATGTGGCACACCTGTGAGGTGGGATGGATTATCTCAGCAAAGCAGAAGTGCTCACTATCACACATTTAGACTGATTTGTGAGAAATGTTTGAGAGAAATGGTAATATTGTGTATCTGGAATGAATTGTAGGTCTTTAAGTCCATCTCATGAAAAATGGGAGCAGAAACAAGAGTGTTGCGTTTATATTTTTGTTCAGTATATATATTTATGGGTGTATCGAGACTAGATGGTCAGTATGGATAACTAAGGTGCACTAAAACTGGGTGAGCAGGCAAGGCATGTCACCCAGGTTGTGTGACAATTATTTTATATAAATGTATATATGTATATATATATTCCATCCACCATCCCTCCTTTACAGAGAACTGCGTTATTTTTATTGTCCATTACGAAAAAAATAAAAAAACTATATATATATATATATATATATATATACATATATATTTATGGGTGTATCGAGACTAGATGGTCATTATGGATAACTAAGGTGCACTAAAACTGGGTGAGCAGGCAAGGCATGTCACCCAGGTTGTGTGACAATTATTTTATATAAATGTATATATATATATATATATTCCATCCACCATCCCTCCTTTACGGAGAACTGCGTTATTTTTCTTTTCTATTGCTAATAAAAAAACTATATATATGTACATATATATATATATATATAAATATATATATATATATATATATATATATATATATATATATGGGTGTATCGAGACTAGATGGTCAGTATGGATAACTAAGGTGCACTAAAATTGGGTGAGCAGGCAAGGCATGTCACCCAGGTTGTGTGACAATTATTTTATATATATGCATATACATATTCCATCCACCATCCCTCCTTTATGGAGAACTGCGTTATTTTTATTGTCTATTGCAAAAAAAAAACAGAAAAACTATATATATATATATATATATATATATATATATATATATATATACATATATATTCATGGGTGTATCGAGACTAGATGGTCATTCTGGATAACTAAAGTGCACTAAAATTGGGTGAGCAGGCAAGGCATGTCACCCAGGTTGTGTGACAATTATTTTATATAAATGTATATATATATATATATATATATATATATATATATATATATATATATTCCATCCACCATCCCTCCTTTACGGAGAACTGCGTTATTTTTCTTTTTTATTGCTAATAAAAAAACTATATATATATACATATATATTTATGGGTGTATCGAGACTAGATGGTCATTATGAATAACTAAGGTGCACTAAAATTGGGTGAGCAGGCAAGGCATGTCACCCAGGTTGTGTGACAATTATTTTATATAAATGTATATATATATATATATATTCCATCCACCATCCCTCCTTTACGGAGAACTGCGTTATTTTTCTTTTCTATTGCTAATAAAAAAACTATATATATATGTACATATATATATATATATGGGTGTATCGAGACTAGTTGGTCATTATGGATAACTAAGTTGCACTAAAATTGGGTGAGCAGGCAAGGCATGTCACCCAAGTTGTGTGACAATTATTTTATATATATGTATATATATATTCCATCCACCATCCCTCCTTTATGGAGAACTGCGTTATTTTTATTGTCTATTTCAAAAAAAAAAACAAAAAAAACTATATATATATACATATATATTTATGGGTGTATCGAGACTAGATGGTCATTATGAATAACTAAGGTGCACTAAAACTGGGTGAGCAGGCAAGGCATGTCACCCAGGTTGTGTGACAATTATTTTATATATATGTATATATATATTCCATCCACCATCCCTCCTTTACGGAGAACTGCGTTATTTTTATTGTCTATTGCAAAAAAAAAAACAAAAAAAACTATATATATATATACATATATATATATGGGTGTATCGAGACTAGAAGGTCATTATGCATAACTAAAGTGCACTAAAATTGGGTGAGCAGGAAAGGCATGTCACCCCAGTTGTGTGACAATTATTTTATATATATGTATATATATATATATATTCCCTCCACCACCCCTCCTCTACGGAGGACTGCTTTATTTTTATTTCCATTGCAAAAATAAAAAATTTTAAAACACAAAAAAAAAAAAAAACGAAAATAATAATAATAAAAATAATTTTGAATGTGTATTCAAATAAGTTTGAATGTGTGTGAACTATATATAAATATATATATACACATGCATATACAGAAATATATACACACACACACATATATATATATATATACACACACACACACAGACACACACTCACATAAACACATACACACACTGTGTACAGTCTTATGCAAAGGTTTGGCACCCCTTGACAAATAACATCTTTTCAATTACAAAAGCAACAATATCAGTTAATACAGTCTCTTTAGGAACTGGGGGAAAAATACACAATATTTTCAGCAAACATTGATGAATAGTTACTTTTTATGCCATAAATTGAACAAAATTACAAAATAAAAACATTATTATGGCACTCTGCAAAAGTTTGGGCACCCTACGTAATCAGTACTTAGTAACACCTCCTCTGCCAGATATCACAGCTTACAAGCGCTTCTTATAGCCAGCTGAAAGGCTTTCAGTTCTTGTACTTGGGATTTTCTCACATTCTTCCTTGCAAAAGGCTTCTAGTTCTGTAATATTCTAATATATCAAGGGCTGTATTGTCAAATAGGAGATCGGCAGCATTCTCCCACCTGAGAAAACTGTACTACAATGCCCTTGATAGTGTGTAGAAACACACTCGTCAGCTCTAGTCCTCCTGTAACAACGCAAAAGGACTGGCAACCCTCAGGTATTTATGCGTGCGATTGTATGATAAATTCACCCTGACAGTCTCACACTTCTCTTGGTACCAACAGGTCTCATGGAATATATAAAAGGCAACTGCAACAATTATACTCGGCACTAAACATCGAGGCACGGAAATGCAGCAGAGCTTGTGTATTTCTCAGGATGCATTCTAGTAAAATGCCCGGAAAATGAGCTAAAGACATATTTCAAGGGGCACTATATAAAACCGATGGAAATTTTACTGATTAAATAAAAGGAAAAGCATCGTTTGAAAAATCACAAATGTTTCTAAGATTCAATGCATCGCTTTTTGACCACATCATAGCGATGAACACATCATTGTTCCTGACAATGTCCTAATACAGAAATAAAACTTTATGTTGGTAAACTCAAAAAGCCTTCAGCTGTCACACTGGCTAACGATCTCAAACGATTATAAAGCAGCATTTTGAAAAGCGCTGTTTTAAAATAACAGATACAACACTTACCTTGTCTTCTGGCCAAATGCTTTTCACGGCTTGGCACTCCAACGGTGCTGAAACGAAATTTGTATTTCCTCCTACCTCGTTGGCCCTTCAGTTCTTCTTTTCTCCCTTTGGATGTTTTTTTCCTTCTTCTTTGGATATTGTTTTTTATTTTTGTTTGTTTTTTTTTACTTTGCATGTTTTTCCTTCTTCGGATATTATTTTTTTGGCTTATTTTTTTAGACGATGTTTTTTTCGTCTTCTTTAAAAATTGATTTTTTTCGTCTTCTTTAAATATTGTTTTTTTTTTCATCCTTTTGATGTTGTTTTACGGAACAAGAGCCGTACAGTGCTACTCTATCAGGAGGTAGCGCCAACTGAACGCCTTGAAGCAGTACCCAGCTCTTTTATAGGGAGCGTCAACCCGAAGTCAAGTTCTAGAACGTTGCACTCACTTTTCATTGGTTTCCCAGCTATGCTGTCAGAATAATGTTTGCTGATTGGTCGAAAATTTTAAAACGTACCCGAGTACTGTAAAAAAAACTCAAGATCTTGCTACCCTACGGAGCACCCATAAGGTGATTTTTTTTATACGTTATATGCAGCTATTTGTAGCAGGCCGTAATTAGACTAATCCACCCTTTGTCAATAAAGCCAACAAGAGAACAGGTTGCCCAAAGTTTGCTCAGGTACACGCCACAGCACAACCTTAAAAACACATCCAGCACAAATCACACTAGTGAATGACACAGCAAATCACAGCAATAAAAAAGACCCCTATGGGCAATCCAGCACCCAGACTACAGGTGCCAAAAGGCCCAGCCTGCCTAATAATGAACCCAAAATATACATACAACAAAGAAAAAGACACAAACAAAAAAGAAAATAAAACTAGCCAGCTGCTCCCACTAAACCCCGCTCCCGAGGCCACTAAGCCGGCTGGCTTGATAATACACGATACAACCTCAGATAAAACATATTAAAGCAACACCAGGGAGGTTTACAACCTGATCCTTAAAATTATCGACCCGTAATTCCACCTTGAAAACCCCTAAAGAACAGTAGTTTACCCCATGACTCACTGCCCCATTCAAACAAAAAAAAAACAGGTTTTTGGGGTAACCTTTAGGTCAGCTCTTCAAAACCAGGTATGAGGACTCTTCAGCTAATCAGTCCTCTAATTAGAAATCTAATTAGGGAGTTGCAGCGAAAACCTGCATACACACCGGCCCTTTGCGGATAAGATTGTTCACCCCTGAAACAAGCAAACAGAAAGGCTGCTACACTGCAAATTCAATATGCCCGCCGATGCTCCACCAAATCTATCAGGACCCTGCCTGTCTTTCCCGTGCCTGCTCCTTTGCCAATATGCCCTACCATCGGAACATGCACAGCCATCTCGCCCCGGCTATGCCTCCAGTCCGAACTGCAGTTCCTATACCTGCCTATAATTGCCTGGCTACAATCCATCCCCCAAAATGAAATTGATGACCCAACGATCACAGCTAAGAATTCTATCCCCAAACCACTGGTCTTCCTCCCCAACCGAACGATCATTCACTGACCGTGGTAACTTATAAGGGTTGGTATGATGACCAGTGGTGGACCTCACCGAACGTTTAACTGGTCTCTACACCTCGGGGGGGACATAACCTCCTCCATTATACGAGGCCTACTTGTGGATGCTCTATTGCGACCCCTCCCACCAGCCCTGTCCCCGTAAAATCACAGAGTCCTCATCCGATTCCATTTCTGTTGCCCCTGTGGGCAACCCAGACTCAGGAGACATTACCAGAACATCTTCCCCTGACATAACAACCCCCTGTGGTACTGGACGCAACTCTGTTCGGTGAACTTGACGGACAACCCCGTCCCCCTCCATTGGAGTTGCAGAGTAAACTGCACCCTGATCTTGGGGACACCGAACTACCATATACAAACAGGCATCCCAATGATCCTGTATTTTACCTCGAACATGGTTCCGCAAACACACCAGCTGACCTTCATCAAACCCCTAATCATTAACCAACTCATTGTGTTTCCGATTTCGTGGTGTGGCTTGTTCCTCCAACTAAGCCTTCACATACTCTTGAAGCACCTGCAAACTTTCCTGATGGTTTTGTACCCATTCCTCCAAAGGTCCACCATACTGACTGATCCCGGCAGGAGCCTGAAGATAGTGTATCGGTAATCGAGGCTCACAGCCAGACCTTAAATAAAAAGGCATCATCCAGTCATTTGGTGGGGTGTAGTATTGTAAGCTTCTCTGCTGGAGGAAGTGTGTGAAGCAAATTGTGCAAAAAAAATATTAAAGCAACACCAGGGAGGTTTACATCTAGATCCTTAAAATGATCGACCTGCAATTCCACCTTGAAAATCCAATTACCATATAAAGGATACAAGATGTAAAGATGACAAATGACATGGCACACATTTGTTGTTTAGACTGTTGTGTCAGGTTAATTGAAAGCTGAAGGATCTTAGTGTTTACTAGTCTAAGTAACAGAATGTCTAAACACTGTGCTTGCCTTTATGGGTTTTTAAGCAGAACATATAGGTATAGAAACATATTAACATTACGTTTCACGATTCACTGACTGGAGAATAGGAGAATATACACATCAATATTACTACTTAAGTTAACTAACCCTAATCCCAACCCCTATTGGCACGGAGCCCGCCAGGGTTCAGGTGAGATATAAATCTGTAATCTGTATCAATGGTTTTGCTATCCATACCCACCCTATTAATGTTAGCTTCCCAGGGTTTCTTGTTAGACAAGCTCTGTGTCTCTCTATACCCCCATTTACTGCACGACTGATTGTCCATTTATAAAGAATCAAATAGGGTGAAGATGGTTTTAGTTTACAATTACTCTGGAAGGTGACCAGATTAAAAAAAACTAAATACCATGCCTACGTGTATGTAATCTCCATCACAGTCCCCATTTTCCCCATAATCCTCGTTTTGATAGTGCCAATTTGTGTAATGTGAGTTTTTTTTTTTTTTTAAAAACTGTTATAGAAGAACATACTGGATGCCACATGTGTACAATTACCCCTTTCTAATTAGTGGGGTCCGTTGTGTCAGCTACAGCCTTTACTAACATACACATAAGTATACAGTCTTACAGCACTTTTGTTTTCCTTTTGTATTTAATGGTTTTCCATTTAGGGGGCAGCATGGTGGTGCAGTGGTTAGCACTGTTGCCTCACACCTCTAGGGCCCGGGTTCGAGTCTCCACCTGGGTCACATGTGTGTGGAGTTTGCATGTTCTACCCATGTCATCGTGGGGTTTCCTCCGGGTACTCTGGTTTCCCCCACAGTCCAAAAACATGCTGAGGCTAATTGGAGTTGCTAAATTGCCCATAGGAGTGTATGCGTGAGTGAATAGTGTGTGAGTGTGCCCTGCGATGGGCTGGCCCGCCATCCTGAGTTGTTCCCTGTCTCGTGCCCATTGCTTCCGGGATAGGCTCCAGACCCCCCGCGATCCAGTAGGATAAGCGGTTTGGAAAATGGATGGATGGATGGATGGACAGTTTTCCATTTGAGGAATTAGCAAAAAACTGCAGTGCATGATGGGTAGGATCTAAAGGCTGCCTAACGCCCTTAATTTGTTTGCAATTTCGCCAGGTAGGCTACCTTCTTTAAACTGCGTTTTGCTAGACTACACATTTCGAGATGTTTTATTGTAGTCTTGGTAAATATATATATATAGTTTAGCCTAACCCAGCCACTTAAGGGAGCAAGCCAGCTCAGGTAGGTGCCAGTCCCAAGCCCGGATTAATGGAGAGGGTTGGCGTCAAGAAATAAAGAGAAATAAAGACAACTAATACTCCTAGTTTGCGAGATCTGACTGCAATGGCAGCACTGCTACAAGGGTGTGGATAAATCTATACAAATATCACCTGCATGCACATTACTTCTTTTACAATAACCAACTCCTGATCCATACTGTTAGTCGTGAAAAAAAAAACTATCGTGTACATAGAGGCCCTGTGTAAAAAGATAACTGCCAAGGAAAAGATCAAAAACATTTATTTCAAGGATACAAAGTTTTTATGGTCATGTACAGTGTACAGTGCAATTCTTATTTGATTAACTTGAATGTCTCCACAGACTAGACGATTAAACAAATAAAGCAGCGCAACATTACAATAACTAATAACAAATAAACAAAGCTCACGAGTACTATTACAGTATTTATATCATTTATTTAAACTTAATTTTACCAGGTAAATTAACTACAAAGCAGTTACCACTGCTTTACCTGCTTCTCGGGAGAAATAGCAGATATACGTCATGTATGTGACTAAATTCTTAAGCCAATAAGGGCAAAGTTGTGTCATAATGGAGGCGGATCCAGTTTGTGCAGCCGGTTAAAGACACTACGGGCATGTAAATGGAGAACGAAATTATAGTTATACCGAATCTCCTACATACAATACCAAGGTTACCAACTTTGGTCAGCTGACCGGAGTGAGACGTTCAATTCCCGTAAGATTTCTTTGCGCCAGCCTGAGAGTCTGAAAACACGTCACACCAGATGCATGAGAGATGGAAACCTGGGATATTCAGTCGAATCAGATCAAATATGATGCTAAGTTAGTACTAAGTTAAAATATGTTCCGGACTTGTAACATGCACCCATGATTTGGAACAGTCAGCAGGCTGTCTCTGGCCACGCCCCCTACACTCGGTCCGGCCCCTGGCTTTTCCTGAATTCTGATTCCTTTAGATAAACATTGACTTCATTGATATTGTTATTGATTTATCGACAGACCATCATACTTTTTAGACGTTATAATAACAACACTCTATTGATCCCCAAAGAGAGAAATTCTCTCCTTGCCTGCCCCCTCTTACTGTCCATGATACACAAGCACATATGTAGAAAAACGTCAGCTTGGAAGCCAAGGCTGGACTTAACCTACTCTATTCTGGTATTCTGTTCTCCCAAGTAAGGCATCCCAAGTTCGAATCCAACTTCCGACAAAAGTTCTTCAATCGCTACAGCACAATTTGAGCCACTGATCGGCTTTAATTGCTTTGTTTTATTTTTGCGTTTCAGGCAAAACTACATAACACTTAAAGACACTTCGGGCATGCAAATGGAGAACGAAATTATAGTTATACCGAATCTCCTACACACAATACCAAGGTTACCAACTTTGGTCAGCTGGCCGGAGTGAGACGTTTCTCAGGCGCCAGCCTGAGAGTCTGAAAACACGTCACACCAGATGCATGAGAGATGGAAACCTGGGATATTCAGTCGAATCAGATCAAATATGATGCTAAGTTAGTACTAAGTTAAAATATGTTCCGCACTTGTAACATGCACCCATGATTTGGAACAGCAGCATACCTGTCAAGGTTTGGATTTGAAAATAAAGGAAATTTTCCGGCACCCGCCGTGAGCCATCCCACCACCGCAACCAGGCTCCAGTATCCCTTACATTTTAAGACAGGAAATATAAAATAATATAAATTATATAAAATATAATATAAATATAAATATAAATATATAAAATATATAAAATACATTTTTGGCCACAACCGGGATTCGAACCCCGGTCTCCCGTGTGAAAGGCGGCGATCTTACCACTACACTATCCAGCAACTATATAATACAATATATAAAAAATATAATATAAATATAATATAAATATATAAAATATATAAAATATATTTTTGGCCACAACCGGGATTCGAACCCCGGTCTCCCGTGTGAAAGGCGGCGATCTTACCACTACACTATCCAGCAACTATATAATATAAGGGAGATTTACGGGAAAATACTAATACGGGAGGACGGCGGGAAAGAGAAGTAAAATACGGTAGTTTCCCGGCCAAAACGGGAGACTTGACAGCCTGAGATGGCTGTCTCTGGCCACGCCCCCTACAGTCGGTCCGGCCCCTGGCTTTTCCAGCGTGTTCGCGAAAACGACTTCATTTATTTTCTTATTGATTTATCGACAGACCATCATACTTTTTAGACGTTATAATAACAACACTCTATTGATCCCCAAAGAGAGAAATTCTCTCCTTGCCTGCCCCCTCTTACTGTCCATGATACACAAGCACATATGTAGAAAAACGTCAGCTTGGAAGCCAAGGCTGGACTTAACCTACTCTATTCTGGTATTCTGTTCTCCCAAGTAAGGCGTGGGTTCGAATCCAACTTCCGACAAAAGTTCTTCAGTCGCTACAGCACAATTTGAGCCACTTACGGCTTTAATTGCTTTGTTTTATTTTTGCGTTTCAGGCAAAACTACATAACACTTAAAGACACTACGGGCATGTAAATGGAGAACGAAATTATAGTTATACCGAATCTCCTACACACAATACCAAGGTTACCAACTTTGGTCAGCTGGCCGGAGTGAGACGTTCAATTCCCGTAAGATTTCTTTGCGACAGCCTGAGAGTCTGAAAACACGTCACACCAGATGCATGAGAGATGGAAACCTGGGATATTCAGTCGAATCAGATCAAATATGATGCTAAGTTAGTACTAAGTTAAAATATGTTCCGCACTTGTAACATGCACCCATGATTTGGAACAGCAGCATACCTGTCAAGGTTTGGATTTGAAAATAAAGGAAATTTTCCGGCACCCGCCGTGAGCCATCCCACCACCGCAACCAGGCTCCAGTATCCCTTACATTTTAAGACAGGAAATATAAAATAATATAAATTATATAAAATATAATATAAATATAAATATATAAAATATATAAAATATATAAAATATATAAAATAAATTTTTGGCCACAACCGGGATTCGAACCCCGGTCTCCCGTGTGAAAGGCGGCGATCTTACCACTACACTATCCACCAACTATATAATATAAGGGAGATTTACGGGAAAATACTAATACGGGAGGACGGCGGGAAAGAGAAGTAAAATACGGTAGTTTCCCGGCCAAAACGGGAGACTTGACAGCCTGAGATGGTCAGCAGGCTGTCTCTGGCCACGCCCCCTACACCCTGGCTTTTCCAGCGTGTTCGCGAAAACGACTTCATTATTTATCGACAGACCATCATACTTTTTAGACGTTATAATAACAACACTCTATTGATCCCCCTCTTACTGTCCATGATACACAATGACGAGACACATGTTCACTAATGACGAGAACTATTCTATTTTTCATGCCGGGTCCTTCAAATCTTACATTTACAAATCTTGTTCTTGTTCTCTGCTTTCTCGTTCCCGTAGATATATATTATTATACGGAGATTTACGGAGTCTTCAAAGACGGTCCGGCTCCAGCTCAAGGATCACTGTTGCTGTGGTGTAGATCAGCTGATCTGTTTCCAGCTTAGCTTATTTCTTATTTCTCAGGTCAGCTGCTCTTGTATTCAGCCTACTAATATATATGGGGCTTGGTACCCAATCTCGGAATGTGGGGATGTTGATATATATATTATATAAAATATAATATAAATATAAATATAAATATATAAAATATATAAAATATATAAAATATATTTTTGGCCACAACCGGGATTCGAACCCCGGTCTCCCGTGTGAAAGGCGGCGATCTTACCACTACACTATCCAGCAACTATATAATATAAGGGAGATTTACGGGAAAATACTAATACGGGAGGACGGCGCGAAAGAGAAGTAAAATACGGTAGTTTCCCGGCCAAAACGGGAGACTTGACAGCCTGAGATGGCTTTTCCAGCGAAAACGACTTCATTATTTATCTGATTGATTTATCGACAGACCATCATACTTTTTAGACGTTATAATAACAACACTCTATTGATCCCCCTCTTACTGTCCATGATACACAATGACGAGACACATGTTCACTAATGACGAGAACTATTCTATTTTTCATGCCGGGTCCTTCAAATCTTACATTTACAAATCTTGTTCTTGTTCTCTGCTCGTTCCCGTAGATATATATTATTATACGGAGATTTACGGAGTCTTCAAAGACGGTCCAGCTCAAGGATCACTGTTGCTGTGGTGTAGATCAGCTGATCTGTAGTAGTCTTCTACGTACATCTTCTAGTAGACCTTCTGAGGGTACTTCACGCATTCTTGGTCGGAGGGTCCAGGTTTCCAGCTTAGCTTATTTCTTATTTCTAAGGTCAGCTGCTCTTGTATTCAGCCTACTAATATATATGGGGCTTGGTACCCAATCTCGGAATGTGGGGATGATGATATCTCCCCCCTGACCTGTCGTCCTGGCTCCCCCTTGTCGTAGCAATCGTGTTGTACCTCATCAATCTCTAGTTGTGATAGCAGTTGTTTCTGGCCACAACCGGGATTCGAACCCCGGTCTCCCGTGTGAAAGGCGGCGATCTTACCACTACACTATCCAGCAACTATATAATACAATATATAAAAAATATAATATAAATATAATATAAATATATAAAATATATAAAATATATTTTTGGCCACAACCGGGATTCGAACCCCGGTCTCCCGTGTGAAAGGCGGCGATCTTACCACTACACTATCCAGCAACTATATAATATAAGGGAGATTTACGGGAAAATACTAATACGGGAGGACGGCGGGAAAGAGAAGTAAAATACGGTAGTTTCCCGGCCAAAACGGGAGACTTGACAGCCTGAGATGGCTGTCTCTGGCCACGCCCCCTACAGTCGGTCCGGCCCCTGGCTTTTCCAGCGTGTTCGCGAAAACGACTTCATTATTTATCTGATTGATTTATCGACAGACCATCATACTTTTTAGACGTTTTGGTATCCACGTTTTAGGTTTTGGTATCCACCTAACTTAACTTGGGCAGTCGAGTTTGGGACCCGGATAAAGGGGATTTAACCCAGAGGCTGCAAGATAGTATTTATCACTTTAGTCCTAATCAGGATAGAAGTCCAATCTGGAAAGTTTATAAAGAAGTTAGCAAATCAGACAGTCATGAAGTAATCAAGACAACATTTATTAAACATATTACAATATATAATTATTGACATGTGGCCACATACTTGTAAATACATTTGGACAAATACAATATTAAACAATCACATTCCTCAGCTGAGAGTGCACAAAGTTCTGCGGAAAGTATCTGACTACAGATGGACTTTCACGCAGTTCTCTGTGGGAGCTCTGATTACAGAGTAACTCCCCGAATCCTTCTGAGGCCCTTCCTTAAGTATCCAAACCAGGTGATGGCATGTCTCTGAAGACTGACCAATTTCGGTCAACGGTTAATTTTAGGGGCATTGTTGGCCTTGGTTCTCAAGTCCTCAGCCAATCAGATCACTTTAGGGGGTGGTCGTAATTCCCTTGTTCTGCCATGTGAGAGGCTCTCTCAGTTTGGTGGGTTTAGCCGAAGTTTCTATAGTTCTCTTAGGGAAAACTATACTGCCTTAAATCTGAGTGTATAACACTCGCCGTCTCATGCCTATTCAAACGAGACCAAACATGCGTGTATTTGTCCCTAACATCTATGTGTGGTGAGTTATCCTATTTCTAGTGGAAAAGGTGTCTGTGTCTGGGGACTGACAGCTGTTGTTGCTGTGGTTTGACTGTGGAACTCCGGCCACTCCAGGGGGTGAAAGGTCTTGCTTTTTCTGTATTGCTCCAGTTATTCTCAGGAGCCGGCAGGGCTTTGCCTTCCTTAAAAGGGATGGTTTGATGCGTGGAGTCCAATCTTGCCTGGGCCAGTGGATCCTTTTCTTGGAGCTCTGAGATGGACTGATGCAGGCTGATCAGAGTTGGGGCCTGCAGGACCTATAAGTTTTATGTCCTTACATCAATCTCTAGTTGTGATAGCAGTTGTTTCTGGCCACAACCGGGATTCGAACCCCGGTCTCCCGTGTGAAAGGCGGCGATCTTACCACTACACTATCCAGCAACTATATAATACAATATATAAAAAATATAATATAAATATAATATAAATATATAAAATATATAAAATATATTTTTGGCCACAACCGGGATTCGAACCCCGGTCTCCCGTGTGAAAGGCGGCGATCTTACCACTACACTATCCAGCAACTATATAATATAAGGGAGATTTACGGGAAAATACTAATACGGGAGGACGGCGCGAAAGAGAAGTAAAATACGGTAGTTTCCCGGCCAAAACGGGAGACTTGACAGCCTGAGATGGCTTTTCCAGCGAAAACGACTTCATTATTTATCTGATTGATTTATCGACAGACCATCATACTTTTTAGACGTTATAATAACAACACTCTATTGATCCCCCTCTTACTGTCCATGATACACAATGACGAGACACATGTTCACTAATGACGAGAACTATTCTATTTTTCATGCCGGGTCAATCAGATTGTCCGTCGCCTATCTGAGCCAATCAGATTGTCCGTCGCCTATCTGAGCCAATCAGATTGTCCGTCGCCTATCTGAGCCAATCAGATTGTCCGTCGCCTATCTGAGCCAATCAGATTGTCCGTCGCCTATCTGAGCCAATCAGATTGTCCGTCGCCTATCTGAGCCAATCAGATTGTCCGTCGCCTATCTGAGCCAATCAGATTGTCCGTCGCCTATCTGAGCCAATCAGATTGTCCGTCGCCTATCTGAGCCAATCAGATTGTCCGTCGCCTATCTGAGCCAATCAGATTGTCCGTCGCCTATCTGAGCCAATCAGATTGTCCGTCGCCTATCTGAGCCAATCAGATTGTCCGTCGCCAATCTGAGCCAATCAGATTGTCCGTCGCCAATCTGAGCCAATCAGATTGTCCGTCGCCAATCTGAGCCAATCAGATTGTCCGTCGCCAATCTGAGCCAATCAGATTGTCCGTCGCCTATCTGAGCCAATCAGATTGTCCGTCGCCTATCTGAGCCAATCAGATTGTCCGTCGCCTATCTGAGCCAATCAGATTGTCCGTCGCCTATCTGAGCCAATCAGATTGTCCGTCGCCTATCTGAGCCAATCAGATTGTCCGTCGCCTATCTGAGCCAATCAGATTGTCCGTCGCCTATCTGAGCCAATCAGATTGTCCGTCGCCTATCTGAGCCAATCAGATTGTCCGTCGCCTATCTGAGCCAATCAGATTGTCCGTCGCCTATCTGAGCCAATCAGATTGTCCGTCGCCTATCTGAGCCAATCAGATTGTCCGTCGCCTATCTGAGCCAATCAGATTGTCCGTCGCCAATCTGAGCCAATCAGATTGTCCGTCGCCAATCTGAGCCAATCAGATTGTCCGTCGCCTATCTGAGCCAATCAGATTGTCCGTCGCCTATCTGAGCCAATCAGATTGTCCGTCGCCTATCTGAGCCAATCAGATTGTCCGTCGCCTATCTGAGCCAATCAGATTGTCCGTCGCCTATCTGAGCCAATCAGATTGTCCGTCGCCTATCTGAGCCAATCAGATTGTCCGTCGCCTATCTGAGCCAATCAGATTGTCCGTCGCCTATCTGAGCCAATCAGATTGTCCGTCGCCTATCTGAGCCAATCAGATTGTCCGTCGCCTATCTGAGCCAATCAGATTGTCCGTCGCCTATCTGAGCCAATCAGATTGTCCGTCGCCTATCTGAGCCAATCAGATTGTCCGTCGCCTATCTGAGCCAATCAGATTGTCCGTCGCCTATCTGAGCCAATCAGATTGTCCGTCGCCTATCTGAGCCAATCAGATTGTCCGTCGCCTATCTGAGCCAATCAGATTGTCCGTCGCCTATCTGAGCCAATCAGATTGTCCGTCGCCTATCTGAGCCAATCAGATTGTCCGTCGCCTATCTGAAACAATCAGATTGTCCGTCGCCTATCTGAGCCAATCAGATTGTCCGTCGCCTATCTGAGCCAATCAGATTGTCCGTCGCCTATCTGAAACAATCAGATTGTCCGTCGCCTATCTGAAACAATCAGATTGTCCGTCGCCTATCTGAACCAATCAGATTGTCCGTCGCCTATCTGAACCAATCAGATTGTCCGTCGCCTATCTGAACCAATCAGATTGTCCGTCGCCTATCTGAACCAATCAGATTGTCCGTCGCCTATCTGAACCAATCAGATTGTCCGTCGCCTATCTGAACCAATCAGATTGTCCGTCGCCTATCTGAACCAATCAGATTGTCCGTCGCCTATCTGAACCAATCAGATTGTCCGTCGCCTATCTGAGCCAATCAGATTGTCCGTCGCCTATCTGAGCCAATCAGATTGTCCGTCGCCTATCTGAGCCAATCAGATTGTCCGTCGCCTATCTGAGCCAATCAGATTGTCCGTCGCCTATCTGAACCAATCAGATTGTCCGTCGCCTATCTGAACCAATCTGATTGTTTTTCTTACACAAAAAATTATTCCGTTTTCAAAACACTTTTGTGCAAGAAATGCTCCCATGAGCCTGTGTTTAGTGCCTACAGAGGTCTTCTTTTTGCCACTGGTACAGGAGAGTACGGGTCCCACCTTGCCACAGCCAGGCACCTCCACGCTATCGACGGGCCGCGGAATCTCGATGGAGCGCACGTTGCCGTACTTGCAACACTCCTCCCGGATGTCCTCCAGGATCTCCTCGTAGTCCTCGTCGTCCACCAGCTCCTCGGGCATGACCATGTTGAGGAGGCACAGCACCTCCGTGGGCATGCCGGAGCTCTGCAGCCGCTGCAGCCCTGGAACCTGCAGCGTCACCGGCGTCTCGATGATGGCCGTCTGTCCCGGGGGGCGACAAGAGTGTCAGATACCCCCTGATCGTCCAATCGTCTCGAGTAACAGCGAGAAATTTACATGGACCCAAATAAACCCAAGAAATAGGGGCATTAAGCTTCCTGGGAGGCACCCAGGAACCAAGTTGGGTTTAGGACATCAGAAAGGCGGCAGCCGAGGGCAAATACTCACAGCGTTGGCATTCTTAGCCCCCACGCTTGCCCGCTGGACGATGAGCTTCTTGTCTCCGAGCTGCATGCCATTGAGTCCAGCCACGGCCTGCGGGATGCATCCCACACAAGCGTCAGCAATTCCATCCGGAAGCCCCGAGTCACCCCAGACCTTCCAGCTGCTGCCCCACCTCACGCACCTGGTCAGTGGCACTGATGTCCACGTATTCACAGAAAGCATAACCCTTAGACAGTGACGTGGCACTGTCCTTCACAAGGTTGAAGGCCTTAAGAGGTCCGAACGACGTCAAGAGTTCCTTCACCTGGGCAAGAGGAGGAGACGCGGGGGGGCGATTAGCCCGACAGTCCAGGCACGGCGCCTCGCTAGAAATGCTAATCTTAACTGTGGGAGAAGCAGCATGTTAAACTTTGCAAAACGACATGAGGAAACAGTGAAGACATCAGGAAAATGGCTTTATGACAAGTGGCTCGACATTACGGTGCAACACTAGAGCTCAAAGCCCCCTGTGCCCTTTCTGCATGACTTACTTACTGGGAGCGTACAAAAGTAACTATTTTGATTCTTGTCAATGAATGATAACACAGATTCCCCCCCCCCCCATCCTACAGCATATACAACACAACTGAATTCCTAATCAAGTTCTCTGATAATTCCAACTACGAATTTTGAAATATGGACCGAGTTGCATCTGATTTTAAGGGCCACAATAATTAAGCTAGATGGTATATAAAAAAAAAACTAAATAAAAACAGCTAATTATATGTTAAGTGTTCCATGTATACAATGTGGAGGGGGGGGGGGCGACTCGGCAGAACACAAACCCAGCCGAATCACTGACTTCCTGTTCTTAAAACCAAGAACCACATTGGTGCAGTTAATTAGAGGGACAAAGCCTACAGGAGATAAACTCACAGGTAAAGCTAAGAGCCGCCACAGGGTCCTGCTAAAGGGGCCACGGCTTGAAGCCAAACAGGACGAAATAGCTCTGCTAACATCATTCCTCACTTATTCTACAGGAATCTACTGTAAAGCCGCATTAACCACTGACTTCAGAAAGGAGTCACCTGGGACACTGGCAGCCACAAGAGGGCGCTACCTCCTACCTTCTCTTAGGGGCAAAAAAAAAAAAAAATCAAATTTATACCCTGTGATCAGCATAATAAGTCTCTCCCCAGCCTTCAACCCCCAAAAAAAGGACCCCATATGCTTAAGAGCACTCCAGGACAGAGCCCCCCCACAGGGGCAGGCCGTCGACAGGGAGGATATCCGTGCGAGGGACGGAATGTCTTACTTGCCTTGTGTTACATGTTGGCATGGCAGCAGTAGGTCAGTACTACTGAACAAATTATGAGCGAAGACTTAACGATCTTACAGGCCCCTAGCTGGGGACAAAGTGGGGAACAAAAATGAAAGAGCTGTAAGTATCAAAGCGGTAGCAGGGACTGCAAAAAAAATGTAAACACCAGGATACAAGCAGCGGTTTCCATTTCACCTGTCTATGGCACATTTACTGGCTTTGACGTGAAATACATTAACAGTTCTGCTGGATTCAAACTCTCTCCCCCCAGTGCTGCTTTGGTACAGCCTTCCTCTTGACTTGGATTACATGTGACTCACACTGGATAAGAAAGATTACGATGACAATCCGAAAAGGAGGAAAAAAATCAAAGAAAAACAAACTGACTGCACTTCTCACTTACCTTTCACTGAAACCGCGATCACTATCTTGTGGGCTGAGTCTTGCCATTTTTAACAGTTTAGGCTAAAGTGAGTGGGACACCGGAGCTCAAAATGTTACAATGCAGGGGTGGACGCAAAACGTTTTGCGATTAACTTTTGCAAAATAAATAGGTAAACTATTAAATGCCTGTATGGATTATGTCTATAATGGGCCGATTTCAGTGGGGTGGCGATATAGGAAGAAAAAAAAAAAAATCATAAAAGATGCTAATGAGAAGTAGAAAATGTCTAAAATGTGACCCTTTCAACACTTTCAGAGTAAGACGACCTCATCTGTGCATGTTGTTATGGTAATATTATCCATCACTGACGTCATAACAGAATAGGGCATGGGGCACGATGTGAAAACTCCAGTGAAGCTGATAATCGTTCACCGGGAAAAAGGTCCGAAGTATTTTCTGCCTTTCGAGCGACACAGCAATGTAGGGAACGATTCTTCCGCAGCTCCCCATCGCTGTTAACGGGATGTGAAGTCATCGTTCTCAGTGTGCGGACATGGACGTGAGACACGGCACGTCTGCGAATACTGAAGCGTTTGGGGACTTGGTCGATCTCCCCCACATTTCAAGCACAGTCTATGGTAGTGTTTCCCAGCCCAGTCCTCGGGGGTACCCCCCCGGTCAGTCCACGTTTTTGCTTCCTCTCAGCACACCTGTACCAGGTATTCGGTGTTCCTGATTGGCTGGGAGCTAGGAGGGAGCGAAAATGTGGACAGTCGGCGGTTCCCCGAGGACTGGGATTGGGCAAACACAGGTGTACGGCAATGTGGAGGTATTCGTCAGTTAGGTGACGCGCAGATGACTCGATTTTAAATTTTCATGCAGCAAAACGACGCGGCTGATTCATCCGACTAACACTCAGCAATTAACCCGATATACAAATATTCCAGGGTACCCAGCAACAGGCAGCACAGGGACTGGCTACGTGACTGGTTTGGCAAGCCGCCAGCTGTAAGGCACGTTTCCCAAAGCCTTTGTTGCTAATAAGGTTATTTGCTAACAACATTAGATAACAACTGAATGGTTCCAACTATGCAAGTCGATAACATGAGGTTTTGGGAAACGTACCTTTTACATTAGCGGGGTCTCAATATCTTCATAATTTACAGCTGGATAAACAATGAGCGTAATGTAACTGTCAACTCATTACCTACATGTCTAATAAATGTTTAATAAATCCCATGAATATCTTTAAAAAAAAAAAAAAAAAACCTCAAATGTGCGGCTATTTTCAGCAGCTAGCTTTAAACATGATGCTGACATTTGACCCCCCAGTATCTTGTAATGAATTTTAAGCGGTGAGGTAACTTTGACAGGCTTTCTTTTCCTACTAATCAGTTACACAGAGACGAGTGTTTATTTTATGTATGTATGTGCGTGCGCGTGCGTGCGTGCGTGCGTGTGCGTGTGTGTGCATGCCTGCTTGAGTTCCACGTGCAGCAGTGGGACAGAAACACAGGAGGGTTGTGGGTCGGCTCCCCGGCGACAGAGACTGAGGGCGGGGTACCTGATCGTCACTGAGATAGTTGGGCAGGCCTCCGACAAAGAGCTTGTGTGGCGAGTCTGGAACCACGGTGGAGACGACCCCTGCAGACAGAGCGGCACGGCGCCCAAAGCCGGCCGATCACAGCAAACCGTCAACATGCCGGATAATGACCACGAGCAAACGGCGCGAGTGAAATAAGCCAACTTCAAATCAGTATGACGTCGTTATCTCCTATATAATATCAGATAAATGTAACTCCAGCAAAAAAATACCTAAATACTGGGGCAGTTTGACGACTGTTTTTTGTCTCTCCCATCTTGCTCTCCATGGGAGATGCTGACACATGCAGCACCAGTCAAAAGTATGGACACACCTGCTCTTAATGCATTTGTCTCTATTTTAGCTGTTATTCACCTTATAGTAAAAGGCCTTTGGGCATGGAAGTTATGCATATGAAGTACTGCAAAGACAAAATTTTTGTCTCTTCAAAATAGGAGCCATTGGCTTCGATGACAGCATTGCGGACTCAACCAGCTAACATATGTACCCACCTGGACCGTTTCTCCAACAGTCCTCGAGTTTCCACAAGTTCTGCGCGCAAGCTGGCTACCTTACTCTTACTCTCATCCAACTGATCCCAAACCAGCTCTATAGAGTTTAGGTTGGGGGGCTGTGGGGACCATCTCTTTCCTAGTTCACAAGGTAATAAGCTACTTGCATAACCTTCAAGGTGGGCTTTGGGTCATTATCTTGCTGAAAAACAAGTCATTTTCAGTAGGTGTGTCCAGAATTTTTAACTAGAATAGGAGCCAGCAACCCTAGAACAATTTGGGGGTTAGGGTCCTTGCTCAAGGGCCCAGTGGTGAAATCACTCTGCCAACCCTGCCAACCAGCAACCTTCTTTTCATGGGCAAACATCACAGAGCCACACAACACCCCTATGTTAACAGTAAGAAGTGAGTGACTGAGCTGTGTGTGTGTGTGTGTGGCTCAGCTGGTTAGGATGCCAGCGTTATCATCAGAAGATCACTGGTTCACATCACTGGTGATCACACCACTGGGCCGGCGAGTTTGCTCTAGGGACAGGCTGACCCTGATTTCTCAAAAAAAAAAAAAAAAAAAAAAACATTCTTCACTTTGGATAAAACTGTCTGCTAAATATTTACAACATTAAGTAAATAAAAGTGAAAGTCTCCCTCTTTATATGACAAGACATCCGCAGCTTGCGAAGGACAGTCAGTCCGTAACGAGTACAAAAAACTGGCCTTGCCGATCGGCTCTTCAAAGGTAAATAAAGATTAAGGTTATGACGGCGACAAGCAAAACGGACCTGGTACGTGGAAGGCGGGCTGCTCTGAGATGCCAGGCAGGGGGCGATAGTCGTGGGGCCGCCTGATTTTTAACGACTGACCCTGGAAAATGATGCCGTCGAAGGCCATTGCCTGCGTGGTCTCATCCACGGACCGAAACTAGGGCAGAACGAAGAACGTCGTTAATCAGGGAAGGCTGCGGTCTCCGCCTGGACACAGCAGCCATTAGGCAGGAAAGACTCTTACTTCAAGGAAGGCAAAGTTCTTGTCCTGGTTTATCTGAACAGCGAGGACGGGATTGGTGGGACCTTGACATAAGCCAGCCAATCGCATCTGGGTATTGAAGAAATCCGCCATGGCCTCCTAAAAAGACAGGCAGACACACTGAATGAAGACAGGCAGACGTCTGAAGACATCAAAACAGGCAAACGAGAAAAAAAATGACTGACAAGTCTAGTACATTTATCTATTTATTTTGCGGACACTTTCATCCAAAGCAACATACATTTCATTGAAGAAGCAGGACCAGACAGTTCCTAGAGCAAATAGTGCTTAAGGGCTGCGCTCGGGGGCCCAATGGTGAAATCACTCTGCTGCCCAAGGGATTTGAACCAACAACCTTCTTGTGACCGGCTCAGTGTCCTAACTCACTGAGCTACACATGACACCAGTATGCATGACAGAAGGCAACGCGGGACTTTGCCTGGACTCACCTCCGTCAGGCCGAAGGGGATGTTGCCGACATAAAGCCGCCTGGCCTGCCGGGTCATCTGGCTGCCGACCATCGGCACCTGGGTGGGCGTCACTGCCACGCCGCTGGTGGTGGATGTTGCCAGTAAAGCTATCGTGGGGATCTGCCCTGCAGCTGTGGGGAGGAGAAAGGGCTTCAAGACCCCAACCAGGGACGGCCAGAACATCCGGATCGTCGCCTTCATTTGCTTCTAACCCCTAGGTTTAAGCTCTCTTCACACTGTCTGAAATCATCCCAAGTGTTATTCCCTCTTTGACCAGCAGGGGGGAGGAGGGCACTCCAGAATAAATGCTTTCATTGCAACCAATATACCATAACCTTGCAATACTGAACTAGCACACATGGAAGCGTCGCATCCAAACCTTGCATTGCCTTGTACTGCATGGGGGTGATGTGCTCGAATCCCGGAGGGGGAACATCCCAGTACTTGTATGTCCTTTTCTTACGGCTTCTCCGAGGAGAGTAGCTGCCCAAACACAAAACAGAAGGTTGTTTTCCCCAAACAATACAGTGTAAACACTCAGAATCTGGCAAAAACAAACAGATGGCAGAATGTTTACATTTAACTTTGGATCGCAGGCAGTTTAAGGTCATGAGGGTGTGACCATGCGCCACTTTTTAGGCTGGCTTTGAGGTCCCATCGCTATGGCGGGGGCTACTTATAAACGCCAGTTAAAATTTAATATGGGTACAGTCCCCCTTCCCACCACGAAGAAACCAATTGGTTGATTGTGAAAGAAACTTGTTAAGAGGCCTCAAACCATGCTAGATATCAGCTTCAGTGCCTGTAACCGGGACCGTGAGGGGGGGTACCTGTGCTTCTTGTGCTCGCGTGAGCTGCTCCGTCGGTCACGACCCTTGCGGTCGCGGCTGCTGCTGCGCTTCTCGTGACTCCGCCCCCTGGAGTCCTTGCTCCAGCGGCGGTGCTTCTCGCCACGGCTCAGAGACCGGCTGCGGCTACGCTTCTTGTGTCGCTCCTTCTCCCGCTCTGGGGGACGACACCGTGGTACCAGTGAGACGGTGGGCGGAGCGACATGACTGCCCCCCTACCATCCATTTCGATAAATCCAAGATGTGTAACTCAGAGGGATTATGAATGTGTGTCCGGATGGTTGTGGGTTTGAAGCCCATGAGTCACAGAGTAATCATATTACCAACTTCCCTGGGGTGCTGGATGCTGACTGACCCAGCGCTATGCCTTAAAAGTCACTTACGGAGACCAAGATGTGGTACGGGGTCTAACTCCCCAGTTTCCTCACCAGAATGAAGCACCTCCATTCAATTCACATATTCAATCACACCCTCCTGAAACAAACACACCCATCTCTCAATGGCTAATAATTTCAAGGGCACAAGGACATCCCCTTGAATGTCAGTCTGTTGTGAAACAATAAAAACATAACCAGACTAATTAATGATATAGGAGCACAGTGGTGAGTACAGTTGCCTCACGCCTCCGAGTCTGGAGGCCTGAATTTTGCCTCTGCTCTCTGTATGGGGAATTTGCCTGGAATAGGCTCCAGGGGAGCCTGACTAAGATAACTGGTTGGACGATGGATGGGTAATTAATATCGTTTCAATCTGACAGACAGCACTTTATTAAACTAGCAATAAAATATCACCTTTCTATCCCAGCAGGTCCTTCATATAGAAGCTTAAATAAATCCCTGAAGGTGCAGTTTTCAGTGAAGCATTTAAACGCAGGTGCTGCTCGAGGAATCAGCTTCATGCATCAGTTATAACAGCGTTACGGTAATGCACCGCTGCAAAAGTACAGACACGGAGCGGCCAATGCATCTTACGTAAATCGGTAATAACCAATTACCGCAATCGCAGGCATAGTCAGAGCGCAGATATGAATGACTGGAACTGCTAGTTTATCAAACACGGCGGCACTTAGTGCTCGTCTAGCCGAATCAGGTCGTTTCGAATGACATTTTAGTGATTTAGTGATAAGGAGCTGATATGACAAGATTGCCATTTGATAGGTACATAAATCAATCCTACTTTCGACTCCGTTGTAACGCATGTTGTATATTTCAGTTGCGTTAGTATGGCTTAAGTTTATTCAGTTTACTGGATTCTCTGCACTTTAATGAAGTTATATGTGTATTGTTATATAACTGTACATCATTGTTAGTTACTGCTATCCGCTGTAAAGGTAGATACAGGTGCAAGACTTTGCAATAACGACCTAAAAGCAGTTGTTATGATTCCAGGGAACGCGGCTGATTTTTAGAGTCTATACATCATGAAGAAACGGCGATCGTGTGAGAAAGACTTATTCTGTACGGATGACAGGGCCAGCATTTCGGACCCAAGGGAAAGGCTATTGTGCATCGGAAAGAGACAAAATCATATCATTATATAGAAAACTCGTCGTAGTATTTAAAAACCAAGTAACTAACACTGTTATTAAGTGCGGACTTTAAATCAAGTGGTCGCGGTCGTTTTTATTTGCATAAAACTTTAAACGTGATCTTGAAAATATAACGCTTGCAACAAACATCCATGCATAGTGTGTTACTGCGAATGAAAATACGCGGGTCGCAATTTATGATCCAAGTGTATAATGGTAAATAATTAAATAAATAAAACCGCAGGCTTTCACATCGAGTGCACCCCAATAACGTTTCATTGAAATGTCCATGTTATGTACGCCGGGCACTGATGGATGCAGGCCTAGCGATCTCTATAACAATGCCAAGCAAAGAATGTCACTGATTTACCAAAGCGGTCAGTTTTCGGGGATCCTGCGGCAGCTGGGAGAAGAAGAATCGGGCAGGTTTCAGAATCGGCGAGCGCTCGGATAAAAGGCACCGATTTCCCAGCCGCGCTTTTCTTTTCGGAACCAGCAGAAGTGCCCTCCGCACCATCCTCGGCGCTAGGACACGCCGGCCACTTTATTACCCTAAAACAGGGAGCATACACCGATCTTCAAAGCCAAACTTACCTTGCCGATTTTCGCTTAACTGCTTCTCAAACTCATCGAAATCGGACATTTTTCAGTCCGTACTAAAGACGTATTGCAAAATAAGCAGAGGTCCAACAGTAGGCCTTTGAATGGGCTACAGGCTGCATTGGGTTCTGCTGCTTTTTCTTCCGAGTCGCCTGCCCCTCCTCCCCCGAAGTCATCGGCTCTTCCTCGGTTGTATCACACACAGGTTCGGAAACATTCGATGCGCATTACCGTCCCCTCCTGCACTGGAGGGTTAAGGACAACGTGATTATATCGAACCAAAATTGAAATGTGCAAGTTGACTTTCCTAGTTATACGTCTTCATTTTTATTCTGGGTTTAACAACCATGAGTTTATGACGTATTTTACATGATTAGTTGGCGACTGGACCTTATTGTTTATATCTCTTATTAAGGATCCATCCATCCATACATCAATTATCAAAACCACACACTTACAATCCGAGTCTAGTTTCATATGCTGCGCTGCTGAGCGACCCGCAGAATATTATGCATGAGTACAAGTCACAAGCCCCGTTTCCACTAACACGGGGCCGGTTCTAGCTTGGTGCCTTTTGAGACCGAGGCAAAAAGATGCAGACTCTCCCCGTCGGGGAATCGAACCCCGGTCTCCCGCGTGACAGGCGGGGATACTCACCACTATACTAACGAGGAGATGTACGCGCACTACTTTTACATCTTCAAGATAAACAGCGGATGACTACTAACATTTGCGAGTAATCAATGACTGAGCTTCATGTCATGACCATGGTGCTCAAGAGAAGAAAAAATACATAATGTACGTCCACTGATACCAGAACAACCATATAGCTTTATACTAAGACGATGATTAAACGGAAAATTCCTTTACAAAACACTGCCACAAAATCATAGTTTCGCAATATTACATCGTGCAACGGGACACAGTGTAAGTACGTGAAGTCGGTAATTAAATCAAGAAAAAAAAGTGAGAGGAAAAGAATACTTTTCTATTATCATATTTTTCTAACTGGCCAAACTGAGTCATATTTTGATTATACACACTAACAGAAAAACAGTGCAAATCTCCGGTAGTCCGTTTCACTTGCGCTCCGCTATGGGGCAGTAACAAGCAGAGCTTAAGTGTGGAAGGAAAAAAAAAACACAGGACAGCATCAATCCCAACTTCACAAACGCCGGAGATCGAGATGCTGTAAGCATGACAATTAACATCTTTATCCAAGGGAACAGCTGCAAGACACAGATGCCGCGCCTAACAAAGGTAGGATCGATTCCGAAGTTCAGGCATTTACAGACGCGGACTCTTCTGGAGTTGATTTTTTTCGGGAGATACGCATCAACTTCAAAAGTATGAACCGCATTATATCTATATCTGTTATGACGTTGTAGCTATTGATACTGATGCATCACAAAAATAATTTAAATGTTTTTTTCATTCTGACATATGTTCGTTCGGACGAGGATTTTATTATATGAGATAAGTTTTAAATGAAAACTTTTTTTAATCTATATGATTAATTCTCGAATCTAAGCCAGACTTCACATAAATCATTCATTCATAAATATAATGGAACATACAACATCCAGGTATCCATGAAATTTATGATCAGGCTATACGTTTGTGATAACAACAAAACAACACAACATGTATATTTACAATATATGGGCCTATTGTTTAATATTGCCTCCAAATTATAGCCAGACAATAACGCAATAGGCCGACATCAAACTATTTTCATGTAAAACAAAAGTGCTGGCAGTTTGCTTGTGCTTACAGACCCCGCCTTGAGCCCATCCAGAAAGATCCCAAAAATAACCGACAAGCAAAGGTTGTAACAATCTGAGCATGTTTAGTTTAATGTAATCAGGAGCCGAATTAATAACGCGAATAAATGATCAAACCGAAAGTCTGTAGTCGGGAATATCCGATAACGTCTTTGACGTGCAGTTAAGATAGTCAGAGGAAAAACCTTGTAGTTTACTTATATATATGCCTAAATATATGAGTGTGTCTCTCCGGTGATTTAATGATGAATATAACGATTACATATCAAATCACACATTAAGCAATTATTATATTACTAGGTTGAACGTTTTCACTATGTCTGTCGTCACCTTGATTTCACGATTTTGACTATTCTTCTTATCCCAGATTGAACAAGTCATTGTGGCGATGCAAGATCCCGACATGGGGATAAAGATGAAGAATCAAAGACTGTTAATCACAGTGATTCCACATGCGATGACAGGTGCACGATACATATTTTACTTTTTAAAAATAATTTTTCGTGCCGCCCGGGTTGTCTTACACCCGGCCGTGCAGTGTCCCGGGGGCCGGGTCCTAATGGTCATTTAAGCCCTTCACAGGAAAGCCCATACATCGGCGGTCTTCGGGAATCCTGTGCATTAAGACTGTCATCGATCTCCTTGCGCTCATATTTATTTATGTAATTTATTTATCGAGTTCAGCGTTTTTGATTTATGACGGCTTAATGCATTTCTCGACTCTAACTAGATGCCTTCCTCGCTATGCCTTCCCAGGAAATGATATCGTGGAGTGGCTAATTCAGAAGTACTCCATCATGGAAGAAGGTAGGGCCGAGAAGTATGTAGGGAAGCGTTACCTGGTGCTCTTATGTGAGGTTAATCGATTGTTTTTTTTCCCTTCGTGACGACGATGGCGCCCCTGCTGGCGAAAGACGTCATCAGGTTTTTTTTTTTTTGTAATAAAATAACAGAAATAAACGAGTCTTTTGAATAATAAATACAAATGAAGTAATAGAATTTGTCATCCATACAACAGATTAGCCTAGCTGCATTTATGTGTAAGCATATGCAATTCACGTGTCTGACAGAAGCATGTTCTGTTCCATTGATATTGCTGAGCCTGTGAATTAATAAATGTCAGAATTGAGCTTGTCCATAACATAGACACCCCATTCGCCTGAAGCTTTTGGGATTTTCTTCCCCTGGCGTCAATTTATCTGCTGAATTATTTATCTTTCTGCTGAGAGGCTATTAGTACAAATAATCTGTAGGCCAGTCCCGAGTCGCGCCGCTACGCATGCTGAGCTGTACGGTTTGATAGTCCCGATGCAAACTTCGCTGATAGCCAGAGGCAGTCAGTCATGCCTGGAGAAATATCGCTATCCGTCTCCCTCATTATGCACTTCTGCAAGACGCTGTTGTCCTGAATTCCCGGGCGATGCAGATGAGGTTTTAAATAGCAAGGGAGCAGATTTCCCTGATTTACAGCCCAGATTGGAAAAGAAGTCGGAATGGAAAGGAGGGGACTTTTAGGCAGTAGATGGCAGATGCATTAACAGACTTGAATGGGCAAAAAACCTGTTGCCCCGGTAAGCAGTTACCCCTCCCTGTAAACACTAGGCTTCCCCCTAGCAGCGCTGTTGCTGCGCCGGTCTGAAACCCCCGGGAGCGCCTGACTGCCAATGGCCGCGGAGGCAGCCGGAAAGTGGAAAGTCCCAATTACTCGTAATTAATTATAGTTCCGATGAGGAATGCACCATCCCCGCGGCTTATTCTGTGCACCATGTCAACGTTTTTTCCAGTTACTTGCTATACCGTAAAATAAAATATAATATGCCTACTCAGTTTCTAGTTATCGTGTGTTCTACTGTATTCCACTGACAAAAATTTAGAGAATTACTATGCCTAAATCTGGGCTACGAGTAGTGGATTTGTTTGAGCTTTGAGTAGTTTACGTGGAAATGAGTGACCACTTTGTGTGTTTTCAGAGGCACTTCATGTGGGGAATCTGATCGTGAAGCACGGCTACATTTACCCCCTAAAGGACCCCAGGACGCTCGTCCTGCGGCCCGACGAGACGCCGTATCGCTTCCAGGTAACCTAAAACCACGGTTTCTTCAGATGGAGGGCAGCGCGAGAGGGTGGTGGCCATGTGGGGGGGCACGCATATCGAAACTATTCGTTGGAGAGACTGCGGAATTACCGTGTAGGACAGTATTTCTCAATCTGGTCCGGGCTCCAGAGCTGAGAGGGTGCAAAAACGTAGACTGTCTGGTAGGGAGCTGGGAGGGAGCAAAAACGTGGATCATCTGTGTGTCGCCGAGGACCGGATTGGGAAACACTGATGTATGAGAACCAATGCCAGTTAAAGTAGCAAAATGCCTTCCACCCGCCTTGTCCCTGACATGTTAAATCACAAAGCACCTTTGTCACGCTGCTTCTGAATAGTTTCAAATGACAGCATCTCCTTTTTGCTAGACTCCGTACTTCTGGAGCTCTCAGCAGTGGCCAGCCTCCGAGCTAGATTACGGTGATTACCAATTATTAATCATGTGCTCGCCTATTACATCATTACTTCCCTTTACTAGAATAATAGAAAAACACAGTTTCTTGCCATGTCTTTCTTTTGCTCTTCTAAAGCGATTTATTTGACTAAGAAGAATATCAGAAAGCAAGGGCAGCTGATAGACTATGAAAAGGTAAGAGAAAATTTTTATTTATGTACATTTCAATGCTATTCTTATTCGCTGGTCTGAAGCATTGCTTGATGAGATCATGTGATAGCTGAATGCTCATGGGAGTTTTACTTACACAAAATATTATGAGGGTAGAAGGAAAAATGATTGGTTCAGAGAGATAACCAATTAGATTGTACATGAGGTGGATCCGAGCAACTAGAGGAGGCAGGAGCAACCAATCAGATGTCTTGGTCCTGCCTCCTCTGCAATCTGATTGGTTATCTATCCGAACCAATCATTTTCCTTCTGCCCTCAGAACATTTTTGTGTAAGAAAACCTCCCACCAATTATGCACATAGTAGGATCGCACATAGACATCCACCAACTTGCCGCCATGTTGCGTCAGGGTCAACGCATTTTAGGTTCTCATCAGTAAGAGGGTTTGTGAATCCGACACTGCCAGCTGATATCCTGGGAGGGGTTCGGCCTGTGAGTCATAACGTGAACCCATGCAGCAACGCAGCCAGCCGTGCGACCTGGCAATGTCGCATTTAAACATCGTCTCCGCAGGACAGCTACAACATGTTGCACAAACGGATCAACCACACCTGGGACTTCGTGGTGATGCAGGCGAAGGAGCAGCTCAGGTAAACCCCACCCCAGCCCGGGAATACTGTCGCATCGAGCTATGAAATCAATTTCATAAATGCACACAAGGGGACAGATGAGAATGGATGAATAAATCTCGTATTAAGAGGATGATGATGTTACCTAAATTAAAAAGTAACATGGTGTGTGGTCATAATTTCCCTCCTATCTGTTAAATCAGACCTCAGCCTAAACACTAGAGTCGGAAATCCATTTCTAAGTGAAAAAGGAAACAGAAAAATGAAAACCCTACCTTGCAGTTCAGTGATTACCGCTATATGCTAATTACCCAGTATGCTTTCTGACTCTCCATCGACTGCTCTGCTCCTACCAGGGCAGCCAAACAGAGGCGCAAGGCGGACCGCATCGTGCTGGAATGTCAGGAACAGGCCTACTGGCTCGTCAACAGACCGCCAGTAAGCACCTCCCCCGAAACCCCTGACTCCCTACATCTGCCCCGGCGAAAACCCAGTATGCTGTGATTAGAGTAAAGCACACACTGGGTAAACCTGAACTCAATGCACCTTGGCAGCTCGAATATCGCCTCAGGCTGGGGGCGATTCTAGGATTTTTTTGAGGTTGTGGGGCAGAGTGGTGGCTCTGGGCCTAGGGATCTGTGCAAGCAAGTGGAAGGTTGTTGGTTCAAATCCTGTGAATGCCCAGAGTGATTCTACTCCGTTGGGCCTTTCAGCAAGGGCCTTAACCTGCAATTGCTTTGTCCTGGGTATGACATTAATCTACATGCAGGCCTGTTAGGAGATCCTTCAACTTACAGGGGAAACTTGGCAGGATTGGCAGGAAGGCATAGGCAGGGTCCCATTCCCCCACAGAGAGCTGGGGGGTTGTGCAGTTCTCTCCCACGACAACGGGTTTGTTCAATGAAGGAAGGCAAAGGAAACATCTGTAAGGACATATGGAACATTTCCGGTATAATTTTCGATCTCCGTCATCTCCAGAGCATTGAGCTCAGCAAAATTCACGGGGGGGGGGGGGGGGGGGGGGGGGGGGGGGAGTGTTTTATCTTCGTTAAGTAAGACACACAGAGTGTCTCCATGCATACTTTGTGGGGGAGGAATATATCACTTCAGGCCTGATAACCCACTACTGCTTCAGTGTGATCATGAAATATTTACTTAGCTGGGAAGAAGCCTATGTTCTGTGGGACGAGAGCTTTCAGAAGACAGACAGGACAGCAGGCTGCGGGAATGAGCAACTGCACCCTCGCTGAGTGTAATTTGGAGTTCATGAATAACACAGGAGAGTGGAGAATGAAAGTGTGGGACAGGAGCAGAGTGTGGTGTGTATCTGGCTTAATCCCGGCCGTCACTAGGGCCCCTTTCTGCTGGGTGCGCAGCATCTCTCAGGGCTAATAAGCATCAGCGTTTATGTGGGCCATTATCCCCATCCGGGGCGGCATCAGGAGGTGGGAATGGCAGCCACGCAGCTGCGGATCACATCCTAAATTCAGCTTATTTTGCAGATGTACCTTTTATTGAGACTAGAGCAGTTGGGGGTTTAGGGACTTCTCTCAGGGGTCCAGTGGTGATGTCACTCTGCTGACTGTGGGATTTAAACCGGCAACCTTCCAGTCATAGGCGGCGACTGCCAACCCGCTCAGCCACACACCACCTTCATTGATGAAACCCACCGTTTTGACGCCAATTAGACGGAAACACAGTTGAGCCAAAAACCACGCAGCGTAGGGCCCCCCAGTCAGGTGCTGCTCGTGTTTAAAAGGCAGGGACGCTCTGCACTCTGGTACGGCCAGGTGGACGGGGGAAGCTGGGGGGGGGGGGGGGATTAAAACCAGCAAATGACAAAATGGCCGCTTCCTGCCTCCTTTCTCTTTGCCCGAGAAACACGAGACGCATCGCTAAGACTGGTGATGCTTGGATCTGGGAGAGAGGAGTGCGAAGGGACTGGGAGACGGCCTGAAGCTAAAATGCAGACATGCTGTGTTTGCGTCTCCCCCCCCACCACCCCCCCACTTGTTGGGCCTTTTAAACGAGCTGGAAGAGGATCCCACCTCCGGAATACCGGATCCATTATCTGACCTCTATTCCTGCGGCTCAGGCTTAATGCTGCATGTTAGCGGAGAGATAATGGATGTAATTGCAAATAGCAGCGTAATAATTTGCCAAATAGTCTCTCTGCTGTTAAGTCCTGAGCTGATCTGAAGCACTTTAATTGGGATTTAAGGAAACCATGTTAAATCAGATTGCATTCAGTATCGACATTTGGTTAGTTTATTCTGTAAAGCAGGGTACCCCAGTCCTGATCATGGATACTGTGTCACCGACTGGCCCTCCAGGACCGAATGGTCCTTTTGGAAAGCTGTCACACTGTCCCCTACTGGGCAGTGTCGCCATGGGCTGTACCCAGTGGCATCATGGGAAATGTGACCAGTAGTGCTAAGGGGTATTAATGCAGCGTTAGACCGGCGTCAGTCTGCTTGAGAGAAACGAGCTCACTCTTCATCTGAAGTTCAGCTAAGGATTTCTCACCCTCTGATTTTCTGCAGCCGGGAACATTCAGCGTTCAAGAACAAGGCCCTGAGCGAAGGAACCGGCACAACTCCCGAGTCCAGCTGGTCTGAGCTTTTTATTAAGCATATACATTTTTTCCGTAATGCCAGTACCTGCTGTTTATCGCCTCTGTCAGTCACAGGACCGGATCCGGGCAAACAAGAGAGCCGCTCGGGGCCTAGATAAGATCAAAGTCATGAAGAAAAAATATGTATATTAATATCTATATATATATGGCAGCTATAGGCAGAATAGGCTGTTGCCTTGGGCCCCCAAATTACCCAAGGAAGTGAAGTGATAATCAGTGTTTTTGGTGGGAGGGCATCCGAGGGAAGCTCGTGTGTGAGTGTGACAGCACTTCGTTGTGCTCATCTTTCTGTCTCACTTCTTCCTCACTTCCTGCTCTCGTTTTCCATGCTAACGTAAGTACGTCAGCAGTCCCACAATACATACTCGTAATAGTGCTATATTATTCATGGTTTCTAGACTGGATGTCTGCTTAGTAAAGCCAGGAGCTGAGTGTGAGCAGAATTCCTACTGTCTGATTCCTTGCATGTGATTCGCTCGTGGGAGTTTTACCCTCACAAAAATGTTCTGAGGGCAGAAGGAAAAAATGATTGGTTCAGAGAGATAACCAATTAGATTGTAGAGGAGGTGGGTCTAAGGAACTAGAGGAGGCAGGAACAAGACATCTGATTGGTTGACCCCCCCCCCCTCCTCTAGTTGCCTGTATCCACCACTTCTACAGTCTGATTGGTTATCTCTCTGAACCAATGAACCTTGTGCCCTCAGAACATTTTTGCGCAAGTAAAACTCCCATAAACATGTGGCTTATATCATGTTTAGAGACGGTTTTGTTTCTTCCTTCTTTACAGAACAGAACGCGGACTACTACAAAAGAGAGGTAAGCCTGAAAGAATTTAGAGTGAACCTATTTCAGCTGATGGGATGGTTGCCAAGAACAACAAAGAGGGTGATTAAGTGGGCTCTTAAGAATGCTGTCATAAGAAAATTGCTTCGGAAGGATCTACATCTGTGTTGTCGTTTTCTTTTGTTGGCTCTCAGATATTGACAAATTCTGTTTAAAGGTACAACAGCATGGCTCTTATCAGGGATTGGATGTGTTTTTCTGACTCTTATATTCCCCGTGTGATTTTTCATGGCTCCCGACACCAGATTGAACACATCAGGAAATCCCTGGGCCGCTCGAGGGTCAAGTCCTCCATCTGCCTGGAAAGGTTGGATAACAGCCTCCCCCACCTACCCCCCCCCCAACACCTGTGATTCAGCCTCAGTCCCAGCATAGCTGGGGGACCACTGGTTCGACACCAGTCCACATTAGTCCCTAACTGGGGGATATCTCTGGGTATTCTGTATACTGTGCCTCTGATTGGTGGGGGGGGGGATCTATTTCATGTTAATTCTGACAAAAATGCTGGGGACTTGCTCTTTGTGAAAATCTAACCTCGTTATTTCGTTCTTTCGTCCATCTGCCCATCCATCTTTCACCATAAATCTCAGAGTCACACATATCCTGGATTAATGATGCCTAAACTAATATTGAAACCGGTTGACTATTAAACTGAATTGAACTGTATTTAACTGCAAATAATTACTTAATATTGATCAGAAGGTCGCCGGTTCAAGCCTGGCTTCAGCACACTTGTGGGTCCTTGAACAAGGCCCTTAACCCCCCAGGTTCCTGGGAGCCTCTACGGGCAGCTGCCCTTTGCTACCAAGCTTTCTCTCACCTATGGAGAGCAAGATGGAGGAGATGAAAAGAGAATTTCCTTATAGGGTTCAATGACGTATAATCATTTCGTCACCATTTCGAGCTCCAGTTTGCTGGAATATGCCAGCATTGAACCTGAATATTTGATGACTTGCAAGGATTATAGAAAGTAGGACTAAAACTGGGAATGGCTGGTCTTCTGTGTTCAGCTTCCTTAAGTTCAGCGAGCAGTACCTGAACCATGACCCCATGATGCAAGGCTGCCCCCCCAGCAACCCCTGGATAAACAGATGACACGGCACTCTGGACGCTGAATGCCGACATGTGAGTGTGCGTTACCGCGCCCCATCCTGCCTCTTCAGGGCCACACCCCCAGAGGTGACTGTCGTCTCTTCACTTCCACGCCTCCTGGTGCAGGGTGGAGACACCCACCAAGCTGCGGGTGGAACGATGGGGGTTCGGCTTCACGGAGCTCCTTAGGGACCCTCTGGGACGGTGCAAGTTCAGGGAGTACCTGGAGAAGGAGTTCAGTGGTGAGCAGCATGTAGACCCCCCCGCCCAAGTAGATCAGCTTCATGGAGGCATCGTCAGCAAGTAAGAATCATATTCATTATTTGATCACTGCGGGCCTATTTGGGCAGTGTGTGACTCAGCAGATTGGGATTCATTGCAGGAGGTCATCAGCTCAAATCCCAGAGTCAGCTGAGTGACCTCACTATTGGGCCGTCGATCAGTAACTCCAGGGACTGACTGACCCTGCCCTCTCAAAAAAAAAAAAAAATAGGATCTAGCATCTGCTAAATTAATAATCATGATCCCTCTATGAAAGGCAATTCTCCTCCATATTGGCATCGTGATGAGCGCCTCCTGCAGGTAGCTGATGCATGCGCTGTTTCATTCACAGTGGAGAACCTCTGTTTCTGGGAGGCCTGTGAGGACATCCGGCACGGCGAGAGCGCTACGATCCCGCAGAAGGTGGAAGAGGTCTACAAGTGAGTGCGACCTTGTGGCCCAGTGGGACAGTTTGCATCCCAGTTGAATTTAGAGCAGGCCCTGATGTGGCACTTGCTTACTCCCAGTGGGACTGCAAAGCTCAGGCTCATCACTTCCTTCCCCCCAGGCAGTTCCTGGCCCCGGGAGCCAGCAAGTGGGTAAACGTGGACAGCAAGACCATGGAGAAGACCCTGCAGGGCATGAAAAGCCCACATCGTTTTGTCCTGGATGACGCCCAGATGCACATCTATTTCCTGATGAAGAAGGTAGGAGCATTAACTGTGCACAGCCATGAAAGTGGATGACAGCTTCATTAAAACGGGCTCTCGGCCTCTCCTCTCACCCTCAGGACTCCTACGCCCGCTATTTAAAGTCCGATCTCTACAAAAACATGCTGGCTAGAGCCATAGAACCACAAGAGACCAAAAAAAGGTAAAACTATTATCTTCTATAAAAGGGGTCTTTCTGTAATATATTCCATGTATTTTATATAAGGGGATAAGACTCATATTGGTGTGGGATACACACAGGTTCTGTTTCTGGGGTTGTTAACGATTAATTCCAGGGATTTTTGGGCTTAGTGTGAACTGCTGGCTTCAGCTTAGCTTCGTCACTAAGACTACACAGAGTTCTGTAATGTTAATTGCTTTTGCGTCCCCTGTGATGCTCTCCAGTTTCTGTTTGTAATTCCACGGTAGTCAAGGATTTTCCAACATGGCTGACTTAGAAAAGGCAGTGCCACAAGTGTTAGCGGAACGCTAACATGTTCTCCTTCCCATCATGCCCCAGTGTCTTTCCCTTTGTGAGACGCCAGCGGCACTCCAGCCGTAAC